>NC_137104.1:32397451-32464951 GCF_949357685.1 Gobio gobio | reverse complement strand
ATGTAAAAAAAATTATACTAATTTAACCTTTTGTAGACCTTTTAGCTACTTATTGGAACCAGAAGGAAAGTCAATGAGTGACTTTTTGACCTTTGGGACAAAAATTTGTTCAGTAGGTCAAATATGGACTTCTTGTACAGCCATAATATGTAAAAAAAAAAAAAAAGTCAAACCTTTTTTAGACCTGTAAGCTACTTATTGGAATCAGAAGGGAAGTCAATGAGTGACTTTTTGACCTTTGGGACAAAAATTTGTTCAGTAGGCCAAATATGGACTTCTTGTACAGCCATAAAATGTAAAAAAAAAAAAAAAAAGTCAAACCTTTTTTAGACCTGTAAGCTACTTATTGGAATCAGAAGGGAAGTCAATGAGTGACTTTTTGACCTTTGGGACAAAAATTTGTTCAGTAGGTCAAATATGGACTTCTTGTACAGCCATAATATGTAAAAAAAAAAAAAAAGTCAAACCTTTTTTAGACCTGTAAGCTACTTATTGGAATCAGAAGGGAAGTCAAAGAGTGACTTTTTGACCTTTGGGACAAAAATTTGTTCAGTAGGTCAAATATGGACTTCTTGTACAGCCATAAAATGTAAAAAAAAAAAAAAAGTCAAACCTTTTTTAGACCTGTAAGCTACTTATTGGAATCAGAAGGGAAGTCAATGAGTGACTTTTTGACCTTTGGGACAAAAATTTGTTCAGTAGGTCAAATATGGACTTCTTGTACAGCCATAATATGTAAAAAAAAAAAAATTGAAAACCTTTTGTAGACCTTTTAGCTACTTATTGGAACCAGAAGGAAAGTCAATGAGTGACTTTTTGACCTTTGGAAAAAAAAATTGTTCAGTAGGTCAAATATGAACTTCTTGTACAGCCATAATATGTAAAAAAAATTCAAACCTTTTTTAGACCTGTAAGCTACTTATTGGAATCAGAAGGGAAGTCAATGAGTGACTTATTGACCTTTGGGACATAAATTTGTTCAGTAGGTCAAATATGGACTTTGTACAGCCATAATATGTAAAAAAAAAAAAAAAAAAAAAAAAAAAATTTTACCTTTTGTAGACCTTTTAGCTACTTATTGGAACCAGAAGGAAAGTCAATGAGTGACTTTTTGACCTTTGGAAAAAAAAATTGTTCAGTAGGTCAAATATGGACTTCTTGTACAGCCATAATATGTAATAAAAAAAAATTTCAAACCTTTTTTAGACCTGTAAGCTACTTATTGGAATCAGAAGGGACGTCAATGAATGACTTTTTGACCTTTGGAAAAAAAAATTGTTCAGTAGGTCAAATATGGACTTCTTGTACAGCCATAACATGTAATAAAAAAAAATTTTAAACCTTTTTCAGACCTGTAAGCTACTTATTGGAATCAGAAGGGAAGTCAATGAGTGACTTTTTGACCTTTGGGACAAAAATTTGTTCAGTAGGTCAAATATGGACTTCTTGTACAGCCATAACATGTAATAAAAAAAAAATTCAAACCTTTTTTAGACCTGTAAGCTACTTATTGGAATCAGAAGGGACGTCAATGAGTGACTTTTTGACCTTTGGGACAAAAATTTGTTGAGTAGGTCAAATATGGACTTCTTGTACAGCCATAATATGTAAAAAAAATATTTTTTTTTTTTTTTTTTTTTTTAATTCAAACCTTTTTTAGACCTGTAAGCTACTTATTGAAATCAGAAGGGAAGTCAATGAGTGACTTTTTTACCTTTGGGACAAAAATTTGTTCAGAAGGTCAAATATGGACTTTGTACAGCCATAATATGTAAAAATAATAATAATAATAATTTAACCTTTTGTAGACCTTTTAGCTACTTATTGGAATCAGAAGGGAAGTCAATGAGTGACTTTTTGACCTTTGGGACAAAAATTTGTTCAGTAGGTCAAATACGGACTTCTTGTACAGCCATAATATGTAAAAAAAAAAAAGATTCAAACCTTTTTTAGACCTGTAAGCTACTTATTGGAATCAGAAGGGAAGTCAATGAGTGACTTTTTGACCTTTGGGACTAAAATTTGTTCAGTAGGTCAAATATGGACTTCTTGTACAGCCATAATATGTATAAAAAAAAAATTTTTTTTTTCTTTAATTCAAACCTTTTTTAGACCTTTAAGCTACTTATTTGAATCAGAAGGGAAGTCAATGAGTGACTTTTTTACCTTTGGGACAAAAATTTGTTCAGTAGGTCAAATATGGACTTTGTACAGCCTTAATATGTAAAAAAAATAAATAATAATTTAACCTTTTGTAGACCTTTTAGCTACTTATTGGAACCAGAAGGAAAGTCAATGAGTGACTTTTTGACCTTTGGGACAAAAATTTGTTCAGTAGGTCAAATATGGACTTCTTGTACAGCCATAAAATGTAAAAAAAAAAAAAAAAAAGTCAAACCTTTTTAGACCTGTAAGCTACTTATTGGAATCAGAAGGGAAGTCAATGAGTGACTTTTTGACCTTTGGGACAAAAATTTGTTCAGTAGGTCAAATATGGACTTCTTGTACAGCCATAATATGTAAAAAAAAAAAAAAAAAAAAAAAAAAACTTTTTCAGACCTGTAAGCTACTTATTGGAATCAGAAGGGACGTCAATGAGTGACTTTTTGACCTTTGGGACTAAAATTTGTTCAGTAGGTGAAATATGGACTTTGTACAGCCATAATATGTAAAAAAAATAATAATAATAATTTAACCTTTTGTAGACCTTTTAGCTACTTATTGGAACCAGAAGGAAAGTCAATGAGTGACTTTTTGACCTTTGGGACAAAAATTTTTTCAGTAGGTCAAATACGGACTTCTTATACAGCCATAAAATGTAAAAAAAAAAAAAAATTCAAACCTTTTTTAGACCTGTAAGCTACTTATTGGAATCAGAAATGAAGTCAATGAGTGACTTTTTGACCTTTGGGACAAACATTTGTTCAGTAGGTCAAATATGGACTTCTTGTACAGCCATAATATGTGAAAAAAAAAAAAGATTCAAACCTTTTTTAGACCTGTAAGCTACTTATTGGAATCAGAAGGGAAGTCAATGAGTGACTTTTTGACCTGTGGGACTAAAATTTGTTCAGTAGGTCAAATATGGACTTCTTGTACAGCCATAATATGTAAAAAAAAAAATTTTTTTTTTTTCTTTAATTCAAACCTTTTTTAGACCTTTAAGCTACTTATTTGAATCAGAAGGGAAGTCAATGAGTGACTTTTTTACCTTTGGGACAAAAATTTGTTCAGTAGGTCAAATATGGACTTTGTACAGCCTTAATATGTAAAAAAAAAAAATAATAATTTAACCTTTTGTAGACCTTTTAGCTACTTATTGGAACCAGAAGGAAAGTCAATGAGTGACTTTTTGACCTTTGGGACAAAAATTTGTTCAGTAGGTCAAATATGGACTTCTTGTACAGCCATAAAATGTAAAAAAAAAAAAAAAAAAAAATCAAACTTTTTCAGACCTGTAAGCTACTTATTGGAATCAGAAGGGACGTCAATGAGTGACTTTTTGACCTTTGGGACTAAAATTTGTTCAGTAGGTCAAATATGGACTTTGTACAGCCATAATATGTAAAAAAAATAATAATAATAATTTAACCTTTTGTAGAATTTTTAGCTACTTATTGGAACCAGAAGGAAAGTCAAAGAGTGACTTTTTGACCTTTGGGACAAAAATTTGTTCTTTAGGTCAAATATGGACTTCTTGTACAGCCATAATTTGTAAAAAAAAAAAAAAAAAAAATTCAAACCTTTTGTAGACCTTTTAGCTAATTATTGGAACCAGAACGATAGTCAATGAGTGACTTTTTGACCTTTGGAAAAAAAAATTGTTCAGCAGGTCAAATATGGACTTCTTGTACAGCCATAACATGTAATAAAAAAAAAAATTCAAACCTTTTTTAGACCTGTAAGCTACTTATTGGAACCAGAAGGAATGTCAATGAGTGACTTTTTGACCATTGGAAAAAAGAATTGTTCAGTAGGTCAAATATGGACTTCTTGTACAGCCATAATATGTAAAAAAAAAAAAATTCAAACCCTTTGTAGACCTTTTAGCTACTTTTTGGAACCTGAAGGAAAGTCAATGAGTGACTTTTTGACCTTTGGAAAAACAATTTTTTCAGTAGGTCAAATATAGACTTCTTGTACAGCCATAATATATATATATATGTATAAAAAAAAAAATCAAACCTTTTGTAGACCTTTTAGCTACTTAGTGGAACCAGAAGGAAAGTCAATGAGTGACTTTTTGACCTTTGGAAAAAAAAATTGTTCAGTAGGTCAAATATGGACTTCTTGTACAGCCATAATATGTTAAAAAAAAAAAAAAAATGTAAATTCAAAAATTTTGTAGACCTTTTAGCTAATTATTGGAACCAGAAGGATAGTCAATGAGTGACTTTTTGACCTTTGGAAAAAAAAATTGTTCAGCAGGTCAAATATGGACTTCTTGTACAGCCATAACATGTAATAAAAAAAAAAATTCAAACCTTTTTTAGACCTGTAAGCTACTTATTGGAATCAGAAGGGAAGTCAATGAGTGACTTTTTGACCTTTGCGACAAAAATTTGTTCAGTAGGTCAAATATGGACTTCTTGTACAGCCATAATATGTAAAAAAAAAAAAAAATTTTTTTTTTTTTTTTTTTAATTCAAACCTTTTTTAGACCTGTAAGCTACTTATTGGAATCAGAAGGGAAGTCAATGAGTGACTTTTTTACCTTTGGGACAAAAATGTGTTCAGTAGGTCAAATATGGACTTTGTACAGCCATAATATGTAAAAAAAAAAATAATAATAATTTAACCTTTTGTAGAATTTTTAGCTACTTATTGGAACCAGAAGGAAAGTCAAAGAGTGACTTTTTGACCTTTGGGACAAAAATTTGTTTAGTAGGTAAAATTTGGACTTCTTGTACAGCCATAATTTGTAAAAAAAAAAAAAAAAAAAAAAAAATTCAAACCTTTTGTAGACCTTTTAGCTACTTATTGGAACCGGAAGGAAAGTCAATGAGTGACTTTTTGACCTTTGGAAAAAAAAATTGTTAAGTAGGTCAAATATGGACTTTGTACAGCCATAATATGTAAAAAAAAAAAAAGAAAAAAAAAAGAATTTTTAACCTTTTAGCTTTCTGTAAAAATAAATAAATAAATAAATTTAAAAAAATCAAACCTTTTTTAGACCTGTAAGCTACTTATTGGAATCAGAAGGGACGTCAATGAGTGACTTTGGAAAAAAAAATTGTTCAGTAGGTCAAATATGGACTTTATACAGCCATAATATGTAAAAAAAAAAAAAAAAAAAAAAAAAATTCAAACCTTTTTTAGACCTGTAAGCTACTTATTGGAATCAGAAGGGGCGTCAATGAGTGACTTTTTGACTTCTGGGAAAAAAAATTGTTCAGTAGGTCAAATATGGACTTTGTACAGCCATAATATGTAAAAAAAAAAAAAAAAAAAAAAAAAATTCAAACCTTTTTTAGACCTTTTAGCTACTTATTTAAACCAGAAGGAAAGTCAATGAGTGACTTTTAGACCTTTGGAAAAAAAAATTGTTCAGTAGGTCAAATATGGACTTCTTGTACAGCCATAATATGTAAAAAAAAAAAAAAAAAAAAAAAAAATTCAAACCTTTTGTAGACCTTTTAGCTACTTATTGGAACCAGAAGGAAAGTCAATGAGTGACTTTTTGACCTTTGGAAAAAAAATTTGTTCAGTAGGTCAAATATTGACTTTGTACAGCCATAACATGTAATAAAAAAAAATAAAAAAAAATGTAACCTTTTGTAGACCTTTTAGCTACTTATTGGAACCAGAAGGAATGTCAATGAGTGACTTTTTGACCATTGGAAAAAAGAATTGTTCAGTAGGTCAAATATGGACTTCTTGTACAGCCATAATATGTAAAAAAAAAAAATATTCAAACCCTTTGTAGACCTTTTAGCTACTTTTTGGAACCTGAAGGAAAGTCAATGAGTGACTTTTTGACCTTTGGAAAAACAATTTTTTCAGTAGGTCAAATATAGACTTCTTGTACAGCCATAATATATATATATATATATGTATAAAAAAAAAAATCAAACCTTTTGTAGACCTTTTAGCTACTTAGTGGAACCAGAAGGAAAGTCAATGAGTGACTTTTTGACCTTTGGAAAAAAAAATTGTTCAGTAGGTCAAATATGGACTTCTTGTACAGCCATAATATGTAAAAAAAAAAAAAAAAAAAATTTAAATTCAAAAATTTTGTAGAACTTTTAGCTAATTATTGGAACCAGAAGGAAAGCCAATGAGTGACTTTTTGACCTTTGGAAAAAAAAATTGTTCAGTAGGTCAAATATGAACTTCTTGTACAGCCATAATATGTAAAAAAAATTCACACCTTTTTTAGACCTGTAAGCTACTTATTGGAATCAGAAGGGAAGTCAATGAGTGACTTTTTGAACTTTGGGACAAAAATTTGTTCAGTAGGTCAAATATGGACTTCTTGTACAGCCATAATATGTAAAAAAAAAAAAAAAAAAAAAAAAAATTCAAACCTTTTTTAGACCTGTAAGCTACTTATTGGAATCAGAAGGGAAGTCAATGAGTGACTTTTTGACCTTTGGAAAAAAAATGTGTTCAGTAGGTCAAATATGGACTTTGTACAGCCATAATATGTATTAAAAAATTAAATAAAATAAAAAATAAAAATAAAAAGTTTTATAAATAATAAATAATAAAAAATCAGCTTTATATGAATTCAGAATCAGAATCAGAATGAGCTTTATTGCCAGGTGTGCTTACACACACGAGGAATTTGTTTTGGTTACAGAAGCTTCCAGTACACAATGTAAATTGACAAGACAAGAGACAAGTAACATAAAAAAAATTAAAAAAAATATGTAAGTTAAACACACAATGGTGGAAATGCAATGTGACAGAAGCGCTTCGGATGGAATAGAATATGTACAGATGTTTTATAAATATAGGTACTATATATAAGTTATAAGGTGCTATATGTGAAATGTCTGAGGTAAAGTATTGCACACATTTATTGCACAGTAGGGTGTATAATATGTATATACGGGTGCTCTAGGATCTACAGGTGTTTTAAATATACAAATTTACACATTTTTAAGGTGCTATATACGCAGAGTCTGACGGAAGTTGTTTATTGCACACATTTATTGCTCAAGGTGAACATTTAACTGTTCATGAGGTAGATGGCCTGAGGAAAGAAGCTTTTCCTATGTCTGGATGTTTTTGTTCTCGGTGCTCTGTAGCGCCGACCAGACGGTAACAGTTCAAACATAGAGTGTCCTGGGCGTGAGGGGTCCAGAGCGATTTTGCGATTTTACTCACTCTGGATGAGTACAGTTCTAGAAGTGTGGGAAGAGTAGTGCAAGTGATTCGCTCAGCAGTCCGGACTATTCGCTGTAGTCTTCGGAGGTCAGTTTTGGAGGCTGAGCCAAACCAGACGGTGATGGAAGTGCAGAGGATGGATTCTATGACAGCAGAGTAGAACTGTACGAGCAGCTCCTGTGGCAGGTTGAACTTCCTCAGCTGTCGGAGGAAGTAAAGTCTCTGCTGGGCTTTTTTCACAATAGAGTCAATGTGCGCGTCCCACTTCAGATCCTGAGAGATGGTGGTGCCCAGGAACCTGAATGACTCTACTGCAGCCACAGTGCTGTTCATGATGGTGAGTGGGGGGAGTACAGGGGGGTTTCTCCTAAAGTCCACTATCATCTCCACTGTTTTGAGCATGTTCAGCTCCAGGTTGTTGGACCTGCACCATAGAACCAGCTGCTCCACCTCCTGTCTGTACGCAGACTCGTCACCAGTGTTGGGCACGTTACTTTAAAAAAGTAATTAGTTATAGTTACTAGTTACTTCTTACAAATAGTAACTGAGTTAGTAACTGAGTTACATCATTATAAAAGTAACTAATTACCAGGGAAAGTAATTACTGCGTTACTTTTTTTTTCTCAAATGTTCAAATATGTCAAATAACTTGGATGCCCCAATATTAGATATGTTACATGAATGAATTGGACACTAAATAGAATAAATTATTATTATAAAACATTGTACATTAATGTACACTATTGTAATGTTGCTGTGGGACAATGTGAGAGACACCTATCAAATTCAATGCATTATTGTAAATATTATCAGTAGGCCTACTATAGTGTAAATATTGTGTAAATATTATCAGTACTATACTTTCCTTTGGTAGTGGAGCTCACGTTATCACCTGGTTTTTTAGCCACTATTTTTGTGGCATATGATGATGTGAGGCGCTTCAGAATCACTTGCCACCGGCGTGGAGAGACTCTTTCTTCCAGGGCATAAGTTGCACGTTACATAAATATTCTTAACTTTCACCTCAACGAGGGAAAAGTAGCGCTTATACTTCCAGTTTGCGAAAGCTACCTTTGAAGTCGTTGGACCATCGCTGAATGTGCATTATATGCGTGTGCGTCATAGGTGTGTGTGTGTGTGTGTGTGTGTGTGTGTGTGTGTGTGTGTGTGTGTGTGTGTGTGTGTGTGTGTGTGTGTGTGTGTGTGTGTGTGTGTGTGTGTGTGTGTGAACCATAGACGTGAAAAAAATAGGTGTGAACTCAACCTATCAACTTCAACCTTGTCTCCCACCCACCAATCATCATCAGTTATGTGTACCACCCCACCCACCCCCAACACGCATGGCTGGTGCGCGCGCACACGCGCACACACACACACACACACGTTGCAGGTCTGACTGACAGAGAGCCTGTTCGGATGAAAAGCGATTCAGTGAGCTCAATTATAGTAACGCGACTAACGCCGCATTTTTTTCCTCAGTAACGCTAACGCCGTTGTAACGGGAGAAACAGTAATTCGTTTGATTACTCGTTACTGAAAAAAATAATTCCATTAGTAACGCCGTTTATCTGTAACGCCGTTATTCCCATCACTGCTCGTCACCATTCCGGATGAGGCCGATAACAGTAGTGTCGTCTGCAAACTTCAGGAGCTTGGTGGAGGGGTCTTTAGAGGTGCAGTCATTAGTGTACAGGGAGAATAGCAGTGGGGAGAGAACACATCCCTGAGGGGCACCAGTGCTGATGATGCGGCTGTCGGACATGATTTTGCCCATTCTGACTAGCTGTTGTCTGTCTGTCAGAAAGCTGGTGATCCATTGACAGACAGAGCTAGGGACAGAGAGCTCGGTCAGTTTGTTCTGAAGCAGTGATGGGATGATGGTGTTGAAGGCAGAGATGAAGTCCACGAACAGAATCCTTGCATAGTTCCCTGGTTTGTCCAGATGTTGTAGGGTATAATGCAGTCCCATGTTGACTGCATCATCCACAGACCGGTTTGCTCTGTAGGCAAACTGCAGGGGGTCAAGCAAGGGGTCAGTGATGTCCTTCAAATATGCCAACACCAGTCTTTCGAATGACTTCATGGCTACAGATGTTAAAGCCACAGGTCTGTAGTCATTGAGTCCTGTGATCTTTGTTTTTTTGGGGATTGGGATGATGGTGGAGCGTTTAAAGCATGATGGGACTTTGCACAGCTCCAGTGATCTGTTGAAGATCAGTGAGAAGATAGAAGCCAGCTGGTCAGCGCAGGTTTTCAGACAGGCTGGTGACACACCGTCTGGGCCTGGTGCTTTCCTTCTCTTTTGTTTTCTAAAGATCTGGCGCACATTATCCTCACTGATCTGAAGTGCAGGGTGGGAGGAGAGGGGGATGGCTGGAGGTGTTGATGGCTGTGAAGAGAGATGTTCAGGGCGGGTGTGAAGTGTCATATCTTGGGTCTCAAATCTACAATAGAATTGATTTAGGTCTTCAACAAGCTGTTTATTGCTCTCGATGCTGGGGGGTGGTGTCTTGTAGTTGGTAATGTCTTTCAGGCCTTTCCACACTGATGCAGGGTCGTTGGCAGAAAACTGGTTTTCCAGCTTTTTGGCGTAGCTCTTCTTAGCCACTCCAATCTCCTTTGTCAGTGTGTTCCTGGCCTGATAACCTTTTGTAGACCTTTTAGCTACTTATTTAAACCAGAAGGAAAGTCAATGAGTGACTTTTTGACCTTTGGAAAAAAAAATTGTTCAGTAGGTCAAATATGGACTTCTTGTACAGCCATAATATGTAAAAAAAAAAAAAAAAAAAATTTAAATTCAAAAATTTTGTAGAACGTTTAGCTAATTATTGGAACCAGAAGGAAAGCCAATGAGTGACTTTTTGACCTTTGGAAAAAAAAATTGTTCAGTAGGTCAAATATGAACTTCTTGTACAGCCATAATATGTAAAAAAAATTCACACCTTTTTTAGACCTGTAAGCTACTTATTGGAATCAGAAGGGAAGTCAATGAGTGACTTTTTGAACTTTGGGACAAAAATTTGTTCAGTAGGTCAAATATGGACTTCTTGTACAGCCATAATATGTAAAAAAAAAAAAAAAAAAAAAAAAAAATTCAAACCTTTTTTAGACCTGTAAGCTACTTATTGGAATCAGAAGGGAAGTCAATGAGTGACTTTTTGACCTTTGGAAAAAAAATGTGTTCAGTAGGTCAAATATGGACTTTGTACAGCCATAATATGTATTAAAAAATTAAATAAAATAAAAAATAAAAATAAAAAGTTTTATAAATAATAAATAATAAAAAATCAGCTTTATATGAATTCAGAATCAGAATCAGAATGAGCTTTATTGCCAGGTGTGCTTACACACACGAGGAATTTGTTTTGGTTACAGAAGCTTCCAGTACACAATGTAAATTGACAAGACAAGAGACAAGTAACATAAAAAAAATTAAAAAAAATATGTAAGTTAAACACACAATAGTGGAAATGCAATGTGACAGAAGCGCTTCGGATGGAATAGAATATGTACAGATGTTTTATAAATATAGGTACTATATATAAGTTATAAGGTGCTATATGTGAAATGTCTGAGGTAAAGTATTGCACACATTTATTGCACAGTAGGGTGTATAATATGTATATACGGGTGCTCTAGGATCTACAGGTGTTTTAAATATACAAATTTACACATTTTTAAGGTGCTATATACGCAGAGTCTGACGGAAGTTGTTTATTGCACACATTTATTGCTCAAGGTGAACATTTAACTGTTCATGAGGTAGATGGCCTGAGGAAAGAAGCTTTTCCTATGTCTGGATGTTTTTGTTCTCGGTGCTCTGTAGCGCCGACCAGACGGTAACAGTTCAAACATAGAGTGTCCTGGGCGTGAGGGGTCCAGAGCGATTTTGCGATTTTACTCACTCTGGATGAGTACAGTTCTAGAAGTGTGGGAAGAGTAGTGCAAGTGATTCGCTCAGCAGTCCGGACTATTCGCTGTAGTCTTCGGAGGTCAGTTTTGGAGGCTGAGCCAAACCAGACGGTGATGGAAGTGCAGAGGATGGATTCTATGACAGCAGAGTAGAACTGTACGAGCAGCTCCTGTGGCAGGTTGAACTTCCTCAGCTGTCGGAGGAAGTAAAGTCTCTGCTGGGCTTTTTTCACAATAGAGTCAATGTGCGCGTCCCACTTCAGATCCTGAGAGATGGTGGTGCCCAGGAACCTGAATGACTCTACTGCAGCCACAGTGCTGTTCATGATGGTGAGTGGGGGGAGTACAGGGGGGTTTCTCCTAAAGTCCACTATCATCTCCACTGTTTTGAGCATGTTCAGCTCCAGGTTGTTGGACCTGCACCATAGAACCAGCTGCTCCACCTCCTGTCTGTACGCAGACTCGTCACCAGTGTTGGGCACGTTACTTTAAAAAAGTAATTAGTTATAGTTACTAGTTACTTCTTACAAATAGTAACTGAGTTAGTAACTGAGTTACATCATTATAAAAGTAACTAATTACCAGGGAAAGTAATTACTGCGTTACTTTTTTTTTCTCAAATGTTCAAATATGTCAAATAACTTGGATGCCCCAATATTAGATATGTTACATGAATGAATTGGACACTAAATAGAATAAATTATTATTATAAAACATTGTACATTAATGTACACTATTGTAATGTTGCTGTGGGACAATGTGAGAGACACCTATCAAATTCAATGCATTATTGTAAATATTATCAGTAGGCCTACTATAGTGTAAATATTGTGTAAATATTATCAGTACTATACTTTCCTTTGGTAGTGGAGCTCACGTTATCACCTGGTTTTTTAGCCACTATTTTTGTGGCATATGATGATGTGAGGCGCTTCAGAATCACTTGCCACCGGCGTGGAGAGACTCTTTCTTCCAGGGCATAAGTTGCACGTTACATAAATATTCTTAACTTTCACCTCAACGAGGGAAAAGTAGCGCTTATACTTCCAGTTTGCGAAAGCTACCTTTGAAGTCGTTGGACCATCGCTGAATGTGCATTATATGCGTGTGCGTCATAGGTGTGTGTGTGTGTGTGTGTGTGTGTGTGTGTGTGTGTGTGTGTGTGTGTGTGTGTGTGTGTGTGTGTGTGTGTGTGTGTGTGTGTGTGTGAACCATAGACGTGAAAAAAATAGGTGTGAACTCAACCTATCAACTTCAACCTTGTCTCCCACCCACCAATCATCATCAGTTATGTGTACCACCCCACCCACCCCCAACACGCATGGCTGGTGCGCGCGCACACGCGCACACACACACACACACACGTTGCAGGTCTGACTGACAGAGAGCCTGTTCGGATGAAAAGCGATTCAGTGAGCTCAATTATAGTAACGCGACTAACGCCGCATTTTTTTCCTCAGTAACGCTAACGCCGTTGTAACGGGAGAAACAGTAATTCGTTTGATTACTCGTTACTGAAAAAAATAATTCCATTAGTAACGCCGTTTATCTGTAACGCCGTTATTCCCATCACTGCTCGTCACCATTCCGGATGAGGCCGATAACAGTAGTGTCGTCTGCAAACTTCAGGAGCTTGGTGGAGGGGTCTTTAGAGGTGCAGTCATTAGTGTACAGGGAGAATAGCAGTGGGGAGAGAACACATCCCTGAGGGGCACCAGTGCTGATGATGCGGCTGTCGGACATGATTTTGCCCATTCTGACTAGCTGTTGTCTGTCTGTCAGAAAGCTGGTGATCCATTGACAGACAGAGCTAGGGACAGAGAGCTCGGTCAGTTTGTTCTGAAGCAGTGATGGGATGATGGTGTTGAAGGCAGAGATGAAGTCCACGAACAGAATCCTTGCATAGTTCCCTGGTTTGTCCAGATGTTGTAGGGTATAATGCAGTCCCATGTTGACTGCATCATCCACAGACCGGTTTGCTCTGTAGGCAAACTGCAGGGGGTCAAGCAAGGGGTCAGTGATGTCCTTCAAATATGCCAACACCAGTCTTTCGAATGACTTCATGGCTACAGATGTTAAAGCCACAGGTCTGTAGTCATTGAGTCCTGTGATCTTTGTTTTTTTGGGGATTGGGATGATGGTGGAGCGTTTAAAGCATGATGGGACTTTGCACAGCTCCAGTGATCTGTTGAAGATCAGTGAGAAGATAGAAGCCAGCTGGTCAGCGCAGGTTTTCAGACAGGCTGGTGACACACCGTCTGGGCCTGGTGCTTTCCTTCTCTTTTGTTTTCTAAAGATCTGGCGCACATTATCCTCACTGATCTGAAGTGCAGGGTGGGAGGAGAGGGGGATGGCTGGAGGTGTTGATGGCTGTGAAGAGAGATGTTCAGGGCGGGTGTGAAGTGTCATATCTTGGGTCTCAAATCTACAATAGAATTGATTTAGGTCTTCAACAAGCTGTTTATTGCTCTCGATGCTGGGGGGTGGTGTCTTGTAGTTGGTAATGTCTTTCAGGCCTTTCCACACTGATGCAGGGTCGTTGGCAGAAAACTGGTTTTCCAGCTTTTTGGCGTAGCTCTTCTTAGCCACTCCAATCTCCTTTGTCAGTGTGTTCCTGGCCTGATAACCTTTTGTAGACCTTTTAGCTACTTATTTAAACCAGAAGGAAAGTCAATGAGTGACTTTTTGACCTTTGGAAAAAAAAATTGTTCAGTAGGTCAAATATGGACTTCTTGTACAGCCATAATATGTAAAAAAAAATTTTTTTTAAAAATTCAAACCTTTTGTAGACCTTTTAGCTACTTATTGGAACCAGAAGGAAAGTCAATGAGTGACTTTTTGACCATTGGAAAAAAAAATTGTTCAGTAGGTCAAATATGGACTTCTTGTACAGCCATAATATGTAAAAAAAAAAAAAAAAAAAAATTAAAAATTCAAAAATTTTGTAGAACTTTTAGGTAATTATTGGAACCAGAAGGAAAGCCAATGAGTGACTTTTTGACCTTTGGAAAAAAAAATTGTTCAGTAGGTCAAATATGAACTTCTTGTACAGCCATAATGTGTAAAAAAAATAAATAAAAAAAATTCAAACCTTTTTTAGACCTGTAAGCTACTTATTGGAATCAGAAGGGAATTCAATGAGTGACTTTTTGACCTTTGGAAAAAAAAATTGTTAAATAGGTCAAATATGGACTTCTTGTACAGCCATAATATGTAAAAACATTTTTTTTTTAAAAATTCAAACCTTTTGTAGACCTTTTAGCTACTTATTGGAACCAGAAGAAAAGTCAATGAGTGACTTTTTGACCTTTGGAAAAAAAAATTGTTCAGTAGGTCAAATATGGACTTTGTACAGCCATAATATGTAAAAAAAAAATTTTTTTTAAATTCAAACCTTTTGTAGACCTTTTAGCTACTTATTGGAACCAGAAGGAAAGTCAATGAGTGACTTTTTGACCTTTGGAAAAAAAATTTGTTCAGTAGGTCAAATATTGACTTTGTACAGCCATAATGTGTAAAAAAAAAAAAAAAAAAAAATTAACCTTTTAGCTTTTTGTAAAAAAAAAAAAAAAAAAAAAAAAAAAAAAAATTCAAACCTTTTTTAGACCTGTAAGCTACTTATTGGAATCAGAAGGGGTGTCAATGTATGACTTTTTGACTTTTGGGAAAAAAATTTGTTCAGTAGGTCAAATATGGACTTCTTGTATAGCCATAACATGTAATAAAAAAAATTAAAAAAAATTAACCTTTTGTAGACCTTTTAGCTACTTATTGGAACCAGAAGGATAGTCAATGAGTGACTTTTTGACCTTTGGAAAAAAAAATTGTTCAGTAGGTCAAATATGGACTTCTTGTACAGCCATAATATGTAAAAAAAAAATTTAAAACCCTTTGTAGACCTTTTAGCTACTTTTTGGAACCTGAAGGAAAGTCAATGAGTGACTTTTTGACCTTTGGAAAAAAAAATTGTTCAGTAGGTCAAATATGGACTTCTTGTACAGCCATAATATGTAAAAAAAAAAAAAAAAACAATTCAAACCTTTTGTAGACCTTTTAGCTACTTATTGGAACCAGAAGGAAAGTCAATGAGTGACTTTTTGACCTTTGGAAAAAAAAATTGTTCAGTAGGTCAAATATGAACTTCTTGTACAGCCATATAATATGTAAAAAAAAAAATCAAACCTTTTTTAGACCTGTAAGCTACTTATTGGCATCAGAAGGGAAGTCAATGAGTGACTTTTTGACCTTTGGGACAAAAATTTGTTCAGTAGGTCAAATATGGACTTTGTACAGCCATAATATGTAAAAAAAATAAAAAATAAAAATTTTTACCTTTTGTAGACCTTTTAGCTACTTATTGGAACCAGAAGGAAAGTCCATGAGTGACTTTTTGACCTTTGGGAAAAAAAATTGTTCAGTAGGTCAAATATCGACTTCTTGTACAGCCATAATATATATTTAAAAAAAAAAAAAAAAATTCAAACCTTTTGTAGACCTTTTAGCTACTTATTGGAACCAGAAGGAAAGTCAAAGAGTGACTTTTTGACCTTTGGAAAAAAAAATTGTTCAGTAGGTCAAATATGGACTTCTTGTACAGCCATAATATGTTAAAAAAAAAAAAAAAAAAAAAATTCAAACCTTTTGTAGACCTTTTAGCTACTTATTGGAACCAGAAGGAAAGTCAATGAGTGACTTTTTGACCTTTGGAAAAAAAATGTGTTCAGTAGGTCAAATATGGACTTTGTACAGCAATAATATGTATAAAAAAATAAAATAAAATAAAAAAAAATAAAAAAAGTTTTAACCTTTTGTAGACCTTTAAGCTACTTATTTAAACCAGAAGGAAAGTCAATGAGTGACTTTTTGACCTTTGGAAAAAAAAATTGTTCAGTAGGTCAAATATGGACTTCTTGTACAGCCATAATATGTAAAAAAAAAAAAAACTTTAAAAATTCAAACCTTTTGTAGACCTTTTAGCTACTTATTGGAACCAGAAGGAAAGTCAATGAGTGACTTTTTGACCTTTGGAAAAAAAATTTGTTCAGTAGGTCAAATATTGACTTTGTACAGCCATAACATGTAATAAAAAAAAATTAAAAAAAATCAAACCATTTGTAGACCTTTTAGCTACTTATTGGAACCAGAAGGAAAGTCAATGAGTGACTTTTTGACCATTGGAAAAAAAAATTGTTCAGTAGGTCAAATATGGACTTCTTGTACAGCCATAATATGTAAAAAAAAAAAAAAAAAAATTTAAAAATTCAAAAATTTTGTAGAACTTTTAGCTAATTATTGGAACCAGAAGGAAAGCCAATGAGTGACTTTTTGACCTTTGGAAAAAAAAATTGTTCAGTAGGTCAAATATGAACTTCTTGTACAGCCATAATATGTAAAAAAAATAAATAAAAAAAATTCAAACCTTTTTTAGACCTGTAAGCTACTTATTGGAATCAGAAGGGAAGTCAATGAGTGACTTTTTGACCTTTGGAAAAAAAAATTGTTCAATAGGTCAAATATGGACTTCTTGTACAGCCATAATATGTAAAAACATTTTTTTTTTTTAAATTCAAACCTTTTGTAGACCTTTTAGCTACTTATTGGAACCAGAAGGAAAGTCAATGAGTGACTTTTTGACATTTGGAAAAAAAAAATTTTCAGTAGGTCAAATATGGACTTTGTACAGCCATAATATGTAAAAAAAAAAAAAAAAAAAAAAAAATTCAAACCTTTTTTAGACCTGTAAGCTACTTATTGGAATCAGAAGGGGCGTCAATGAGTGACTTTTTGACTTTTGGGAAAAAAATTTGTTCAGTAGGTCAAATATGGACTTCTTGTACAGCCATAACATGTAATAAAAAAAATTAAAAAAAATTAACCTTTTGTAGACCTTTTAGCTACTTATTGGAACCAGAAGGATAGTCAATGAGTGACTTTTTGACCTTTGGAAAAAAAAATTGTTCAGTAGGTCAAATATCGACTTCTTGTACAGCCATAATATATATTTAAAAAAAAAAAAAAAAATTCAAACCTTTTGTAGACCTTTTAGCTACTTATTGGAACCAGAAGGAAAGTCAAAGAGTGACTTTTTGACCTTTGGAAAAAAAAATTGTTCAGTAGGTCAAATATGGACTTCTTGTACAGCCATAATATGTAATAAAAAAAAAAATTCAAACCTTTTTTAGACCTGTAAGCTACTTATTGGAATCAGAAGGGACGTCAATGAATGACTTTTTGACCTTTGGGAAAAAAATGTGTTCAGTAGGTCAAATATGGACTTTGTGCAGCCATAACATGCAAAAAAAAAAAAATAATAATAATTTTTTTTTAACCTTTTGTAGACCTTTTAGCTACTTATTGGAACCAGAAGGAAAGTCAATGAGTGACTTTTTGACCTTTGGAAAAAAAAATTGTTCAGTAGGTCAAATATGGACTTCTTGTACAGCCATAATATGTAAAAAAAAAAAAAAAAATGTAAATTCAAAAATTTTGTAGACCTTTTAGCTAATTATTGGAACCAGAAGGATAGTCAATGAGTGACTTTTTGACCTTTGGAAAAAAAAATTGTTCAGCAGGTCAAATATGGACTTCTTGTACAGCCATAACATGTAATAAAAAAAAAAATTCAAACCTTTTTTAGACCTGTAAGCTACTTATTGGAATCAGAAGGGAAGTCAATGAGTGACTTTTTGACCTTTGCGACAAAAATTTGTTCAGTAGGTCAAATATGGACTTCTTGTACAGCCATAATATGTAAAAAAAAAAAAAATTTTTTTTTTTTTTTTTTTTAATTCAAACCTTTTTTAGACCTGTAAGCTACTTATTGGAATCAGAAGGGAAGTCAATGAGTGACTTTTTTACCTTTGGGACAAAAATGTGTTCAGTAGGTCAAATATGGACTTTGTACAGCCATAATATGTAAAAAAAAAAATAATAATAATTTAACCTTTTGTAGAATTTTTAGCTACTTATTGGAACCAGAAGGAAAGTCAAAGAGTGACTTTTTGACCTTTGGGACAAAAATTTGTTTAGTAGGTAAAATTTGGACTTCTTGTACAGCCATAATTTGTAAAAAAAAAAAAAAAAAAAAAAAAATTCAAACCTTTTGTAGACCTTTTTTAGCTACTTATTGGAACCGGAAGGAAAGTCAATGAGTGACTTTTTGACCTTTGGAAAAAAAAATTGTTAAGTAGGTCAAATATGGACTTTGTACAGCCATAATATGTAAAAAAAAAAAAAGAAAAAAAAAAGAATTTTTAACCTTTTAGCTTTCTGTAAAAATAAATAAATAAATAAATTTAAAAAAATCAAACCTTTTTTAGACCTGTAAGCTACTTATTGGAATCAGAAGGGACGTCAATGAGTGACTTTGGAAAAAAAAATTGTTCAGTAGGTCAAATATGGACTTTATACAGCCATAATATGTAAAAAAAAAAAAAAAAAAAAAAAATTCAAACCTTTTTTAGACCTGTAAGCTACTTATTGGAATCAGAAGGGGCGTCAATGAGTGACTTTTTGACTTCTGGGAAAAAAAATTGTTCAGTAGGTCAAATATGGACTTTTTACAGCCATAATATGTAAAAAAAAAAAATTTTTTTTAAAATTCAAACCTTTTGTAGACCTTTTAGCTACTTATTGGAACCAGAAGGAAAGTCAATGAGTGACTTTTTGACCTTTGGAAAAAAAATGTGTTCAGTAGGTCAAATATGGACTTTGTACAGCCATAATATGTAAAAAAAAAAAAAAAAAAAAAAAGTTTTAACCTTTTGTAGACCTTTAAGCTACTTATTTAAACCAGAAGGAAAGTCAATGAGTGACTTTTTGACCTTTGGAAAAAAAAATTGTTCAGTAGGTCAAATATGGACTTCTTGTACAGCCATAATATGTAAAAAAAAAAAAAAAAAAAAAAAAAAATTCAAACCTTTTGTAGACCTTTTAGCTACTTATTGGAACCAGAAGGAAAGTCAATGAGTGACTTTTTGACCTTTGGAAAAAAAATTTGTTCAGTAGGTCAAATATTGACTTTGTACAGCCATAACATGTAATAAAAAAAAATAAAAAAAATGTAACCTTTTGTAGACCTTTTAGCTACTTATTGGAACCAGAAGGAATGTCAATGAGTGACTTTTTGACCATTGGAAAAAAGAATTGTTCAGTAGGTCAAATATGGACTTCTTGTACAGCCATAATATGTAAAAAAAAAAAAAAATTCAAACCCTTTGTAGACCTTTTAGCTACTTTTTGGAACCTGAAGGAAAGTCAATGAGTGACTTTTTGACCTTTGGAAAAACAATTTTTTCAGTAGGTCAAATATAGACTTCTTGTACAGCCATAATATATATATATATGTATAAAAAAAAAAAATCAAACCTTTTGTAGACCTTTTAGCTACTTAGTGGAACCAGAAGGAAAGTCAATGAGTGACTTTTTGACCTTTGGAAAAAAAAATTGTTCAGTAGGTCAAATATGGACTTCTTGTACAGCCATAATATGTAAAAAAAAAATCAAACCTTTTTTAGACCTGTAAGCTACTTATTGGAATCAGAAGGGAAGTCAATGAGTGACTTTTTGAACTTTGGGACAAAAATTTGTTCAGTAGGTCAAATATGGACTTCTTGTACAGCCATAATATGTGAAAAAAAAAAAAAAAAAATTCAAACCTTTTTTAGACCTGTAAGCTACTTATTGGAATCAGAAGGGAAGTCAATGAGTGACTTTTTGACCTTTGGAAAAAAAAATTGTTCAAGAGGTCAAATATGGACTTCTTGTACAGCCATAATATGTAAAAAAAATTTTTTTTTAAAAATTCAAACCTTTTGTAGACCTTTTAGCTACTTATTGGAACCAGAAGGAAAGTCAATGAGTGACTTTTTGACCTTTGGAAAAAAAATGTGTTCAGTAGGTCAAATATGGACTTTGTACAGCCATAATATGTATAAAAAAAAAATTTAAAAAAAAATTTAAAAAAAAAGTTTTAACCTTTTGTAGACCTTTTAGCTACTTATTTAAACCAGAAGGAAAGTCAATGAGTGACTTTTTGACCTTTGGAAAAAAAAATTGTTCAGTAGGTCAAATATGGACTTCTTGTACAGCCATAATATGTAAAAAAAAAAATTTTTTAAAAATTCAAACCTTTTGTAGACCTTTTAGCTACTTATTGGAACCAGAAGGAAAGTCAATGAGTGACTTTTTGACCATTGGAAAAAAAAATTGTTCAGTAGGTCAAATATGGACTTCTTGTACAGCCATAATGTGTAAAAAAAAAAAAAAAAAAAATTAACCTTTTAGCTTTTTGTAAAAAAAAAAAAAAAAAAAAATTCAAACCTTTTTTAGACCTGTAAGCTACTTATTGGAATCAGAAGGGGTGTCAATGAGTGACTTTTTGACTTTTGGGAAAAAAATTTGTTCAGTAGGTCAAATATGGACTTCTTGTACAGCCATAACATGTAATAAAAAAAATTAAAAAAAATTAACCTTTTGTAGACCTTTTAGCTACTTATTGGAACCAGAAGGATAGTCAATAAGTGACTTTTTGACCTTTGGAAAAAAAAATTGTTCAGTAGGTCAAATATGGACTTCTTGTACAGCCATAATATGTAAAAAAAAAATTAAAACCCTTTGTAGACCTTTTAGCTACTTTTTGGAACCTGAAGGAAAGTCAATGAGTGACTTTTTGACCTTTGGAAAAAAAAATTGTTCAGTAGGTCAAATATGGACTTCTTGTACAGCCATAATATGTAAAAAAAAAAAAAAAAACAATTCAAACCTTTTGTAGACCTTTTAGCTACTTATTGGAACCAGAAGGAAAGTCAATGAGTGACTTTTTGACCTTTGGAAAAAAAAATTGTTCAGTAGGTCAAATATGAACTTCTTGTACAGCCATAATATGTAAAAAAAAAAAATCAAACCTTTTTTAGACCTGTTAGCTACTTATTGGCATCAGAAGGGAAGTCAATGAGTGACTTTTTGACCTTTGGGACAAAAATTTGTTCAGTAGGTCAAATATGGACTTTGTACAGCCATAATATGTAAAAAAAATAAAAAATAAAAAATTTTACCTTTTGTAGACCTTTTAGCTACTTATTGGAACCAGAAGGAAAGTCCATGAGTGACTTTTTGACCTTTGGAAAAAAAAATTGTTCAGTAGGTCAAATATCGACTTCTTGTACAGCCATAATATATATTTAAAAAAAAATTAAAAAAAATTCAAACCTTTTGTAGACCTTTTAGCTACTTATTGGAACCAGAAGGAAAGTCAAAGAGTGACTTTTTGACCTTTGGAAAAAAAAATTGTTCAGTAGGTCAAATATGGACTTCTTGTACAGCCATAATATGTAAAAAAAAAAAAAAAAAAAAAAAAATTCAAACCTTTTTTAGACCTGTAAGCTACTTATTGGAATCAGAAGGGAAGTCAATGAGTGACTTTTTGACCTTTGTAAAAAAAAATTGTTCAAGAGGTCAAATATGGACTTCTTGTACAGCCATAATATGTAAAAAAAAAAATTTTTTTAAAAATTCAAACCTTTTGTAGACCTTTTAGCTACTTATTGGAACCAGAAGGAAAGTCAATGAGTGACTTTTTGACCTTTGGAAAAAAAATGTGTTCAGTAGGTCAAATATGGACTTTGTACAGCCATAATATGTATAAAAAATTAAAAAAAATAAATAAAAAAAAAGTTTTAACCTTTTGTAGACCTTTTAGCTACTTATTTAAACCAGAAGGAAAGTCAATGAGTGACTTTTTGACCTTTGGGAAAAAAAATTGTTCAGTAGGTCAAATATGGACTTCTTGTACAGCCATAATATGTAAAAAAAAAAAAAAAATTTAAAATTCAAACCTTTTGTAGACCTTTTAGCTACTTATTGGAACCAGAAGGAAAGTCAATGAGTGACTTTTTGACCTTTGGAAAAAAAATTTGTTCAGTAGGTCAAATATTGACTTTGTACAGCCATAACATGTAATACATTTTTTTTTTAAAAAATCAAACCATTTGTAGACCTTTTAGCTACTTATTGGAACCAGAAGGAAAGTCAAAGAGTGACTTTTTGACCATTGGAAAAAAAAATTGTTCAGTAGGTCAAATATGGACTTCTTGTACAGCCATAATATGTAAAAAAAAAAAAAAAAAATTTTAAAATTCAAAAATTTTGTAGAACTTTTAGCTAGTTATTGGAACCAGAAGGAAAGCCAATGAGTGACTTTTTGACCTTTGGAAAAAAAATTGTTCAGTAGGTCAAATATGAACTTCTTGTACAGCCATAATATGTAAAAACATTTTTTTTTTAAAAATTCAAACCTTTTGTAGACCTGTAAGCTACTTATTGGAATCAGAAGGGAAGTCAATGAGTGACTTTTTGACCTTTGGAAAAAAAAATTGTTCAATAGGTCAAATATGGACTTCTTGTACAGCCATAATATGTAAAAACATTTTTTTTTTAAAAATTCAAACCTTTTGTAGACCTTTTAGCTACTTATTGGAACCAGAAGGAAAGTCAATGAGTGACTTTTTGACATTTGGAAAAAAAAAAATTTCAGTAGGTCAAATATGGACTTTGTACAATCATAATATGTAAAAAAAAAAAAAAAAAAAAAATTCAAACCTTTTTTAGACCTGTAAGCTACTTATTGGAATCAGAAGGGGCGTCAATGAGTGACTTTTTGACTTTTGGGAAAAAAATTTGTTCAGTAGGTCAAATATGGACTTCTTTTACAGCCATAACATGTAATAAAAAAAATTAAAAAAAATTAACCTTTTGTAGACCTTTTAGCTACTTATTGGAACCAGAAGGAAAGCCAATGAGTGACTTTTTGACCTTTGGAAAAAAAAATTGTTCAGTAGGTCGATTATGAACTTCTTGTACAGCCATAATATGTAAAAAAAAAAAAAAATTCAAACCTTTTTTAGACCTGTAAGCTACTTATTGGAATCAGAAGGGAAGTCAATGAGTGACTTTTTGACCTTTGGAAAAAAAAATTGTTCAATAGGTCAAATATGGACTTCTTGTACAGCCATAATATGTAAAAACATTTTTTTTTAAAAAATTCAAACCTTTTGTAGACCTTTTAGCTACTTATTGGAACCAGAAGGAAAGTCAATGAGTGACTTTTTGACATTTGGAAAAAAAAAAATTTCAGTAGGTCAAATATGGACTTTGTACAGCCATAATATGTAAAAAAAAAAAAAAAAAAAATCAAACCTTTTTTAGACCTGTAAGCTACTTATTGGAATCAGAAGGGGCGTCAATGAGTGACTTTTTGACTTTTGGGGAAAAAATTTGTTCAGTAGGTCAAATATGGACTTCTTGTACAGCCATAACATGTAATAAAAAAAATAAAAAAAAATTAACCTTTTGTAGACCTTTTAGCTACTTATTGGAACCAGAAGGAAAGTCAATGAGTGACTTTTTGACCTTTGGAAAAAAAAATTGTTCAGTAGGTCAAATATGGACTTCTTGTACAGCCATAATATGTAAAAAAAAAAAAAAAATCAAACCCTTTGTAGACCTTTTAGCTACTTTTTGGAACCTGAAGGAAAGTCCATGAGTGACATTTTGACCTTTGGAAAAAAAAATTGTTCAGTAGGTCAAATATGAACTTCTTGTACAGCCATAATATGTAAAAAAAAATCAAACCTTTTTTAGACCTGTAAGCTACTTATTGGCATCAGAAGGAAAGTCAATGAGTGACTTTTTGACCTTTGGAAAAAAAAATTGTTCAGTAGGTCAAATATGGACTTCTTGTACAGCCATAATATGTAAAAAAAAAAAAAAATCAAACCCTTTGTAGACCTTTTAGCTACTTTTTGGAACCTGAAGGAAAGTCAATGAGTGACTTTTTGACCTTTGGAAAAAAAAATTGTTCAGTAGGTCAAATATGGACTTCTTGTACAGCCATAATATGTTAAAAAAAATTTTTTTTTAAAAATTCAAACCTTTTGTAGACCTTTTAGCTACTTATTGGAACCAGAAGGAAAGTCAATGAGTGACTTTTTGACCTTTGGAAAAAAAATGTGTTCAGTAGGTCAAATATGGACTTTGTACAGCCATAATATGTATAAAAAATAAAAAAAAAATAAAAAAAAAAAGTTTTAACCTTTTGTAGACCTTTTAGCTACTTATTTAAACCAGAAGGAAAGTCAATGAGTGACTTTTAGACCTTTGGAAAAAAAAATTGTTCAGTAGGTCAAATATGGACTTCTTGTACAGCCATAATATGTAAAAAAAAAAAAAAAAAAAAAAAAAATTCAAACCTTTTTTAGACCTTTTAGCTACTTATTGGAACCAGAAGGAAAGTCAATGAGTGACTTTTTGACCTTTGGAAAAAAAAATTGTTCAGTAGGTCAAATATTGACTTTGTACAGCCATAACATGTAATAAAAAAAAATTAAAAAAAATGTAACCTTTTGTAGACCTTTTAGCTACTTATTGGAACCAGAAGGAATGTCAATGAGTGACTTTTTGACCATTGGAAAAAAGAATTGTTCAGTAGGTCAAATATGGACTTCTTGTACAGCCATAATATGTAAAAAAAAAAAATTCAAACCCTTTGTTGACCTTTTAGCTACTTTTTGGAACCTGAAGGAAAGTCAATGAGTGACTTTTTGACCTTTGGAAAAACAATTTTTTCAGTAGGTCAAATATAGACTTCTTGTACAGCCATAATATATATATATATATATGTATAAAAAAAAAATCAAACCTTTTGTAGACCTTTTAGCTACTTAGTGGAACCAGAAGGAAAGTCAATGAGTGACTTTTTGACCTTTGGAAAAAAAAATTGTTCAGTAGGTCAAATATGGACTTCTTGTACAGCCATAATATGTAAAAAAAAAAAAAAAAAAAATTTTAAATTCAAAAATTTTGTAGAACTTTTAGCTAATTATTGGAACCAGAAGGAAAGCCAATGAGTGACTTTTTGACCTTTGGAAAAAAAAATTGTTCAGTAGGTCAAATATGAACTTCTTGTACAGCCATAATATGTAAAAAAAATTCAAACCTTTTTTAGACCTGTAAGCTACTTATTGGAATCAGAAGGGAAGTCAATGAGTGACTTTTTGACCTTTGGAAAAAAAAATTGTTCAAGAGGTCAAATATGGACTTCTTGTACAGCCATAATATGTAAAAAAAAATTTTTTTTAAAAATTCAAACCTTTTGTAGACCTTTTAGCTACTTATTGGAACCAGAAGGAAAGTCAATGAGTGACTTTTTGACCTTTGGAAAAAAAATGTGTTCAGTAGGTCAAATATGGACTTTGTACAGCCATAATATGTATAAAAAAAAAATAAAAAAAAATAAATAAAATAAAAAAGTTTTAACCTTTTGTAGACCTTTTAGCTACTTATTTAAACCAGAAGGAAAGTCAATGAGTGACTTTTTGACCTTTGGAAAAAAAAATTGTTCAGTAGGTCAAATATGGACTTCTTGTAACAGCCATAATATGTAAAAAAAATAAATAAAAAAAATTCAAACCTTTTTTAGACCTGTAAGCTACTTATTGGAATCAGAAGGGAATTCAATGAGTGACTTTTTGACCTTTGGAAAAAAAAATTGTTAAATAGGTCAAATATGGACTTCTTGTACAGCCATAATATGTAAAAACATTTTTTTTTTTTAAATTCAAACCTTTTGTAGACCTTTTAGCTATTTATTGGAACCAGAAGAAAAGTCAATGAGTGAATTTTTGACCTTTGGAAAAAAAAATTGTTCAGTAGGTCAAATATGGACTTTGTACAGCCATAATATGTAAAAAAATTTTTTTTTAAAAATTCAAACCTTTTGTAGACCTTTTAGCTACTTATTGGAACCAGAAGGAAAGTCAATGAGTGACTTTTTGACCTTTGGAAAAAAAAATTGTTCAGTAGGTCAAATATTGACTTTGTACAGCCATAATGTGTAAAAAAAAAAAAAAAAAAAAATTAACCTTTTAGCTTTTTGTAAAAAAAAAAAAAAAAAAAAAAAAATTCAAACCTTTTTTAGACCTGTAAGCTACTTATTGGAATCAGAAGGGGTGTCAATGAGTGACTTTTTGACTTTTGGGAAAAAAATTTGTTCAGTAGGTCAAATATGGACTTCTTGTACAGCCATAACATGTAATAAAAAAAATTAAAAAAAATTAACCTTTTGTAGACCTTTTAGCTACTTATTGGAACCAGAAGGATAGTCAATGAGTAACTTTTTGACCTTTGGAAAAAAAAATTGTTCAGTAGGTCAAATATGGACTTCTTGTACAGCCATAATATGTAAAAAAAAAAATTAAAACCCTTTGTAGACCTTTTAGCTACTTTTTGGAACCTGAAGGAAAGTCAATGAGTGACTTTTTGACCTTTGGAAAAAAAAATTGTTCAGTAGGTCAAATATGGACTTCTTGTACAGCCATAATATGTAAAAAAAAAAACTAAAAAAAACAATTCAAACCTTTTGTAGACCTTTTAGCTAATTATTGGAACCAGAAGGAAAGTCAATGAGTGACTTTTTGTCCTTTGGAAAAAAAAATTGTTCAGTAGGTCAAATATGAACTTCTTGTACAGCCATAATATGTAAAAAAAAAAATCAAACCTTTTTTAGACCTGTAAGCTACTTATTGGCATCAGAAGGGAAGTCAATGAGTGACTTTTTGACCTTTGGGACAAAAATTTGTTCAGTAGGTCAAATATGGACTTTGTACAGCCATAATATGTAAAAAAAATAAAAAATAAAAAATTTTACCTTTTGTAGACCTTTTAGCTACTTATTGGAACCAGAAGGAAAGTCCATGAGTGACTTTTTGACCTTTGGAAAAAAAAATTGTTCAGTAGGTCAAATATCGACTTCTTGTACAGCCATAATATATATTTAAAAAAAAATAAAAAAAATTCAAACCTTTAGTAGACCTTTTAGCTACTTATTGGAACCAGAAGGAAAGTCAAAGAGTGACTTTTTGACCTTTGGAAAAAAAAAATTGTTCAAGAGGTCAAATATGGACTTCTTGTACAGCCATAATATGTAAAAAAAAAAAATTTTTTTAAATTCAAACCTTTTGTAGACCTTTTAGCTACTTATTGGAACCAGAAGGAAAGTCAATGAGTGACTTTTTGACCTTTGGAAAAAAAATTGTTCAGTAGGTCAAATATGAACTTCTTGTACAGCCATAATATGTAAAAAAAAAAAAAAAAAAAAAAATTCAAACCTTTTTTAGACCTGTAGGCTACTTATTGGAATCAGAAGGGAAGTCAATGAGTGACTATTTGACCTTTGGAAAAAAAAATTGTTCAATAGGTCAAATATGGACTTCTTGTACAGCCATAATATGTAAAAACATTTTTTTTTTTAAAAATTCAAACCTTTTGTAGACCTTTTAGCTACTTATTGGAACCAGAAGGAAAGTCAATGAGTGACTTTTTGACATTTGGAAAAAAAAATATTTCAGTAGGTCAAATATGGACTTTGTACAGCCATAATATGTAAAAAAAAAAAAAAAAAAAAAAAATTCAAACCTTTTTTATACCTGTAAGCTACTTATTGGAATCAGAAGGGGCGTCAATGAGTGACTTTTTGACTTTTGGGAAAAAAATTTGTTCAGTAGGTCAAATATGGACTTCTTGTACAGCCATAACATGTAATAAAAAAATTAAAAAAAATTAACCTTTTGTAGACCTTTTAGCTACTTATTGGAACCAGAAGGAAAGCCAATGAGTGACTTTTTGACCTTTGGAAAAAAAAATTGTTCAGTAGGTCAAATATGAACTTCTTGTACAGCCATAATATGTAAAAAAAAAATAAATAAAAAAAATTCAAACCTTTTTTAGACCTGTAAGCTACTTATTGGAATCAGAAGGGAAGTCAATGAGTGACTTTTTGACCTTTGGAAAAAAAAATTGTTCAATAGGTCAAATATGGACTTCTTGTACAGCCATAATATTTAAAAACATTTTTTTTTTTAAATTCAAACCTTTTGTAGACCTTTTAGCTACTTATTGGAACCAGAAGGAAAGTCAATGAGTGACTTTTTGACATTTGGAAAAAAAAAATTTCATTAGGTCAAATATGGACTTTGTACAGCCATAATATGTAAAAAAAAAAAAAAGAAAAAAATTCAAACCTTTTTTAGACCTGTAAGCTACTTATTGGAATCAGAAGGGGCGTCAATGAGTGACTTTTTGACTTTTGGGAAAAAAATTTGTTCAGTAGGTCAAATATGGACTTCTTGTACAGCCATAATATGTAAAAAAAAAAATCAAACCTTTTTTAGACCTGTAAGCTACTTATTGGCATCAGAAGGAAAGTCAATGAGTGACTTTTTGACCTTTGGAAAAAAAAATTGTTCAGTAGGTCAAATATGGACTTCTTGTACAGCCATAATATGTAAAAAAAAAAAAAAATCAAACCCTTTGTAGACCTTTTAGCTACTTTTTGGAACCTGAAGGAAAGTCAATGAGTGACTTTTTGACCTTTGGAAAAAAAAATGTGTTCAGTAGGTCAAATATGGACTTCTTGTACAGCCATAATATGTAAAAAATTTTTTTTTTTAAAAATTCAAACCTTTTGTAGACCTTTTAGCTACTTATTGGAACCAGAAGGAAAGTCAATGAGTGACTTTTTGACCTTTGGAAAAAAAATGTGTTCAGTAGGTCAAATATGGACTTTGTACAGCCATAATATGTATAAAAAAAAAAAAAAAAAAAAAAAAAAAAAAAGTTTTAACCTTTTGTAGACCTTTTAGCTACTTATTTAAACCAGAAGGAAAGTCAATGAGTGACTTTTAGACCTTTGGAAAAAAAAATTGTTCAGTAGGTCAAATATGGACTTCTTGTACAGCCATAATATGTAAAAAAAAAAAAAAAAAAAAAAAAAAAAATTCAAACCTTTTTTAGACCTTTTAGCTACTTATTGGAACCAGAAGGAAAGTCAATGAGTGACTTTTTGACCTTTGGAAAAAAAATTTGTTCAGTAGGTCAAATATTGACTTTGTACAGCCATAACATGTAATAAAAAAAAATTAAAAAAAATGTAACCTTTTGTAGACCTTTTAGCTACTTATTGGAACCAGAAGGAATGCCAATGAGTGACTTTTTGACCATTGGAAAAAAGAATTGTTCAGTAGGTCAAATATGGACTTCTTGTACAGCCATAATATGTAAAAAAAAAAAAATTCAAACCCTTTGTAGACCTTTTAGCTACTTTTTGGAACCTGAAGGAAAGTCAATGAGTGACTTTTTGACCTTTGGAAAAACAATTTTTTCAGTAGGTCAAATATAGACTTCTTGTACAGCCATAATATATATATATATATGTATAAAAAAAAATCAAACCTTTTGTAGACCTTTTAGCTACTTAGTGGAACCAGAAGGAAAGTCAATGAGTGACTTTTTGACCTTTGGAAAAAAAAATTGTTCAGTAGGTCAAATATGGACTTCTTGTACAGCCATAATATGTAAAAAAAAAAAAAAAAAATTTAAATTCAAAAATTTTGTAGAACTTTTAGCTAATTATTGGAACCAGAAGGAAAGCCAATGAGTGACTTTTTGACCTTTGGAAAAAAAAATTGTTCAGTAGGTCAAATATGAACTTCTTGTACAGCCATAATATGTAAAAAAAATTCAAACCTTTTTTAGACCTGTAAGCTACTTATTGGAATCAGAAGGAAAGTCAATGAGTGACTTTTTGACCTTTGGAAAAAAAAATTGTTCAGTAGGTCAAATATGAACTTCTTGTACAGCCATAATATGTAAAAAAAAAAATCAAACCTTTTTTAGACCTGTAAGCTACTTATTGGCATCAGAAGGGAAGTCAATGAGTGACTTTTTGACCTTTGGGACAAAAATTTGTTCAGTAGGTCAAATATGGACTTTGTACAGCCATAATATATATTTAAAAAAAAATAAAAAAAATTCAAACCTTTTGTAGACCTTTTAGCTACTTATTGGAACCAGAAGGAAAGTCCATGAGTGACTTTTTGACCTTTGGAAAAAAAAATTGTTCAGTAGGTCAAATATCGACTTCTTGTACAGCCATAATATATATTTAAAAAAAAATTAAAAAAATTCAAACCTTTTGTAGACCTTTTAGCTACTTATTGGAACCAGAAGGAAAGTCAAAGAGTGACTTTTTGACCTTTGGAAAAAAAAAATTGTTCAGTAGGTCAAATATGGACTTCTTGTACAGCCATAATATGTAAAAAAAAAAAAAAAAAAAAAATTCAAACCTTTTTTAGACCTGTAAGCTACTTATTGGAATCAGAAGGGAAGTCAATGAGTGACTTTTTGACCTTTGGAAAAAAAAATTGTTCAAGAGGTCAAATATGGACTTCTTGTACAGCCATAATATGTAAAAAAAAAATTTTTTTAAAAATTCAAACCTTTTGTAGACCTTTTAGCTACTTATTGGAACCAGAAGGAAAGTCAATGAGTGACTTTTTGACCTTTGGAAAAAAAATGTGTTCAGTAGGTCAAATATGGACTTTGTACAGCCATAATATGTATAAAAAAAAAAAAAAAAAAAAAAAAAAAAAAAAGTTTTAACCTTTTGTAGACCTTTTAGCTACTTATTTAAACCAGAAGGAAAGTCAATGAGTGACTTTTTGACCTTTGGAAAAAAAAATTGTTCAGTAGGTCAAATATGGACTTCTTGTACAGCCATAATATGTAAAAAAAAAAAAAAAAATTAAAATTCAAACCTTTTGTAGACCTTTTAGCTACTTATTGGAACCAGAAGGAAAGTCAATGAGTGACTTTTTGATCTTTGGAAAAAAAAATTGTTCAGTAGGTCAAATATTGACTTTGTACAGCCATAACATGTAATACAAAAAAATAAAAAAAAAATCAAACCATTTGTAGACCTTTTAGCTAATTATTGGAACCAGAAGGAAAGTCAATGAGTGACTTTTTGACCATTGGAAAAAAAAATTGTTCAGTAGGTCAAATATGGACTTCTTGTACAGCCATAATATGTAAAAAAAAAAAAAAAAATTTTAAAAATTCAAAAATTTTGTAGAACTTTTAGCTAATTATTGGAACCAGAAGGAAAGCCAATGAGTGACTTTTTGACCTTTGGAAAAAAAAATTGTTCAGTAGGTCAAATACCGTAAATCCTCTAATATAGGCCCGGGCCTTTATTTTACTCAAGCGCATCGCGGTCCAGGCCTTTATTGGAAGGAGGCCAGAATTAGAGGCAGGCCTCAATTTCTATTTGAGCAAATCAAACTACCAGTAGAAAGACTAAAAATGAGATTTTGCATCTATTTCAACCTATAAAATACTAGGTTCATTTATTGAAAACGTACAGTTACCATAACATTATGGTATGCATACAGAACATTAACAACAAATACCGGTAATTCAGGCTAAATTCCAGTGTAGAAATATGGTAACAAAAACGTAGCAAACATAGGCTACCGGAAGTGCATTGTAAACACTTAACCATACACGGTGATAATTAGGTTATTGATTCATAACAAAAGGCAACAGACACCTTACCGCTCCAAAGTTTAACCATTCCTGTCTCGTTTGGTTTGAAGTTATAAAAAAATTCTCCAATTCTGTTTAATCCTTGTCCTCCTCAGTTTTCTCCTCCTTTTCATCTCTCCCTGTAAACTCCTCATCACTCGCGCCAGCCTCTACAACAAGTTCATTATTGTACAGATCCTCTTCGTCCTCCTCATGTTCCGCTGCGCGTCTGTTCTCATCCTCGCGCCGTAAACGTTAGCCTACCGGACCCGGTGACTGAAGTCTCACGTGCGAGTCAAGAGTGAGGTGATCAGACATCCCAACCTGAAAAAAGTCATTTCAGGGAGGTATCTCTCCTAAAATTATGTAGATCACTTTTACTATTTACATAAGCTGCTTATACTATTTATGTAAACTGCTTTTATTTATATTTAATTGCAACTTTAAACAGGTCTAAGGAGTTTGTTGTTTTCATGTAGCCTTGGCAACTAGCCGACCTGAAAAATATGCACATGAAATGAAACTTGTTTAACTCAACCATAACATGTTAGTTACAAACTGTACAGCGTGCAAGATTGTCATTATGTTTATACTTTATACTTTCGTTTTTTGGGGCACTCTCCCTCTGCCATGGCGCTCCAGTTTCTAAATACACTGAACTGATTAATTCGGTTCGGGAGAAGAGATAAAAGCCCGCCCACACTGACAATTGATTGGTTGACTTACCGAAACAAGCCAATCAGGGAGCTCTCCGTCTTACATGCGCTTCATTAGGTGCACACTAGCACACACACGTAAGGTTTCTCGCTCTCTCCCTCTCTGCCGTGCGCGCGTGCACAGTTTGTGTCTCGCATGCGCGCTCTTGCTCGCTCGCTCTAGATTGCGGGAGAATTTTACTAATTTGCGGGCATCAGGGAGCCGCTATAAATATGCGGGAGACTTGGGATGTCTGGGTGATTGACATGACCAGTACCCTGTGGTACTTGCATGTTACTATCACAAGCAAGCATAATGTTGAGGCCTGCCCAGAAAAACGTTGGTTCTAATAATAGCCCCGGCCGCTATTAGAGACCGGCCTTTATTTACCTTCGGTGACAGCGAGACCGGCCAATGTTGGAGACCCGGCCGCTAATGGAATACAGGCCAATATTAGAGGATTTACGGTATGAACTTCTTGTACAGCCATAATATGTAAAAAAAATAAATAAAAAAAATTCAAACCTTTTTTAGACCTGTAAGCTACTTATTGGAATCAGAAGGGAAGTCAATGAGTGACTTTTTGACCTTTGGAAAAAAAAATTGTTCAATAGGTCAAATATGGACTTCTTGTACAGCCATAATATGTAAAAACATTTTTTTTTTTTTAAATTCAAACCTTTTGTAGACCTTTTAGCTACTTATTGGAACCAGAAGGAAAGTCAATGAGTGACTTTTTGACATTTGGAAAAAAAAAATTTTCAGTAGGTCAAATATGGACTTTGTACAGCCATAATATGTAAAAAAAAAAAAAAAAAAAAAAATTCAAACCTTTTTTAGACCTGTAAGCTACTTATTGGAATCAGAAGGGGCATCAATGAGTGACTTTTTGACTTTTGGGAAAAAAATTTGTTCAGTAGGTCAAATATGGACTTCTTGTACAGCCATAACATGTAATAAAAAAAATTAAAAAAAATTAACCTTTTGTAGACCTTTTAGCTACTTATTGGAACCAGAAGGAAAGCCAATGAGTGACTTTTTGACCTTTGGAAAAAAAAATTGTTCAGTAGGTCAAATATGAACTTCTTGTACAGCCATAATATGTAAAAAAAATAAATAAAAAAAATTCAAACCTTTTTTAGACCTGTAAGCTACTTATTTGAATCAGAAGGGAAGTCAATGAGTGACTTTTTGACCTTTGGAAAAAAAAATTGTTCAATAGGTCAAATATGGACTTCTTGTACAGCCATAATATGTAAAAACATTTTTTTTTTTTAAAATTCAAACCTTTTGTAGACCTTTTAGCTACTTATTGGAACCAGAAGGAAAGTCAATGAGTGACTTTTTGACATTTGGAAAAAAAAAAATTTCAGTAGGTCAAATATGGACTTTGTACAGCCATAATATGTAAAAAAAAAAAAAAAAAAAAAAAAATTCAAACCTTTTTTAGACCTGTAAGCTACTTATTGGAATCAGAAGGGGCGTCATTGAGTGACTTTTTGACTTTTGGGAAAAAAATTTGTTCAGTAGGTCAAATATGGACTTCTTGTACAGCCATAACATGTTATAAAAAAAATTAAAAAAAATTAACCTTTTGTAGACCTTTTAGCTACTTATTGGAACCAGAAGGATAGTCAATGAGTGACTTTTTGACCTTTGGAAAAAAAAATTGTTCAGTAGGTCAAATATGAACTTCTTGTACAGCCATAATATGTAAAAAAAATTCAAACCTTTTTTAGACCTGTAAGCTACTTATTGGAATCAGAAGGGAAGTCAATGAGTGACTTTTTGAACTTTGGGACAAAAATTTGTTCAGTAGGTCAAATATGGACTTCTTGTACAGCCATAATATGTAAAAAAAAAAAAAAAAAAAAAAAAAAAAAAAAAAATCAAACCTTTTTTAGACCTGTAAGCTACTTATTGGAACCAGAAGGAAAGTCAATGAGTGACTTTTTGACCTTTGGAAAAAAAATGTTTTCAGTAGGTCAAATATGGACTTTGTACAGCCATAATATGTATAAAAAAAAAAATTTAAAAAAAAAGTTTTAACCTTTTGTAGACCTTTTAGCTACTTATTTAAACCAGAAGGAAAGTCAATGAGTGACTTTTTGACCTTTGGAAAAAAAAATTGTTCAGTAGGTCAAATATGGACTTCTTGTACAGCCATAATATGTAAAAGAATTTTTTTTTTTAAAATTCAATTTTTTTGTAGACCTTTTAGCTACTTATTGGAACCAGAAGGAAAGTCAATGAGTGACTTTTTGACCTTTGGAAAAAAAAATTGTTCAGTAGGTCAAATATTGACTTTGTACAGCCATAACATGTAATAAAAAAAAATTAAAAAAAATCAAACCTTTTGTAGACCTTTTAGCTACTTATTGGAACCAGAAGGAAAGTCAATGAGTGACTTTTTGACCATTGGAAAAAAAAATTGTTCAGTAGGTCAAATATGGACTTCTTGTACAGCCATAATATGTAAAAAAAAAAAAAAAAAAAATTTTAAAATTCAAAAATTTTGTAGAACTTTTAGGTAATTATTGGAACCAGAAGGAAAGCCAATGAGTGACTTTTTGACCTTTGGAAAAAAAAATTGTTCAGTAGGTCAAATATGAACTTCTTGTACAGCCATAATATGTAAAAAAAAATAAATAAAAAAAATTCAAACCTTTTTTAGACCTGTAAGCTACTTATTGGAATCAGAAGGGAATTCAATGAGTGACTTTTTGACCTTTGGAAAAAAAAATTGTTAAATAGGTCAAATATGGACTTCTTGTACAGCCATAATATGTAAAAACATTTTTTTTTTAAAAATTCAAACCTTTTGTAGACCTTTTAGCTACTTATTGGAACCAGAAGAAAAGTCAATGAGTGACTTTTTGACCTTTGGAAAAAAAAATTGTTCAGTAGGTCAAATATGGACTTTGTACAGCCATAATGTGTAAAAAAAAATTTTTTTAAAAATTCAAACCTTTTGTAGAGCTTTTAGCTACTTATTGGAACCAGAAGGAAAGTCAATGAGTGACTTTTTGACCTTTGGAAAAAAAATTTGTTCAGTAGGTCAAATATTGACTTCTTGTACAGCCATAACATGTAATAAAAAAAATTAAAAAAAATTAACCTTTTGTAGACCTTTAAGCTACTTATTGGAACCAGAAGGATAGTCAATGAGTGACTTTTTGACCTTTGGAAAAAAAAATTGTTCAGTAGGTCAAATATGGACTTCTTGTACAGCCATAATATGTAAAAAAAAATTAAAACCCTTTGTAGACCTTTTAGCTACTTTTTGGAACCTGAAAGAAAGTCAATGAGTGACTTTTTGACCTTTGGAAAAAAAAATTGTTCAGTAGGTCAAATATGGACTTCTTGTACAGCCATAATATGTAAAAAAAAAAAAAAAAAAAAGTCAAACCTTTTGTAGACCGTTTAGCTACTTATTGGAACCAGAAGGAAAGTCAATGAGTGACTTTTTGACCTTTGGAAAAAAAAATTGTTCAGTAGGTCAAATATGAACTTCTTGTACAGCCATAATATGTAAAAAAAAAAAAATCAAACCTTTTTTAGACCTGTAAGCTACTTATTGGCATCAGAAGGGATGTCAATGAGTGACTTTTTGACCTTTGGGACAAAAATTTGTTCAGTAGGTCAAATATGGACTTTGTACAGCCATAATATGTAAAAAAAAAATTTTTTTAAAAATTCAAACCTTTTGTAGACCTTTTAGCTACTTATTGGAACCAGAAGGAAAGTCAAAGAGTGACTTTTTGACCTTTGGAAAAAAAAATTGTTCAGTAGGTCAAATATGGACTTCTTGTACAGCCATAATATGTAAAAAAAAAAAAAAAAAAAAAATTCAAACCTTTTTTAGACCTGTAAGCTACTTATTGGAATCAGAAGGGAAGTCAATGAGTGACTTTTTGACCTTTGGAAAAAAAAATTGTTCAATAGGTCAAATATGGACTTCTTGTACAGCCATAATATGTAAAAACATTTTTTTTTTTAAATTCAAACCTTTTGTAGACCTTTTAGCTACTTATTGGAACCAGAAGGAAAGTCAATGAGTGACTTTTTGACATTTGGGAAAAAAATTTGTTCAGTAGGTCAAATATGGACTTCTTGTACAGCCATAACATGTAATAAAAAAAATTAACCTTTTGTAGACCTTTTAGCTACTTATTGGAACCAGAAGGAAAGCCAATGAGTGACTTTTTGACCTTTGGAAAAAAAAATTGTTCAGTAGGTCAAATATGAACTTCTTGTACAGCCATAATATGTAAAAAAAATAAATAAAAAAAATTCAAACCTTTTTTAGACCTGTAAGCTACTTATTGGAATCAGAAGGGAAGTCAATGAGTGACTTTTTAACCTTTGGAAAAAAAAATTGTTCAATAGGTCAAATATGGACTTCTTGTACAGCCATAATATGTAAAAACATTTTTTTTTTTTAAATTCAAACCTTTTGTAGACCTTTTAGCTACTTATTGGAACCAGAAGAAAAGTCAATGAGTGACTTTTTGACCTTTGGAAAAAAAAATTGTTCAGTAGGTCAAATATGGACTTTGTACAGCCATAATATGTAAAAAAAAAAAAATTTAAAAATTCAAACCTTTTGTAGAGCTTTTAGCTACTTATTGGAACCAGAAGGAAAGTCAATGAGTGACTTTTTGACCTTTGGAAAAAAATTTGTTCAGTAGGTCAAATATTGACTTTGTACAGCCATAATGTGTAAAAAAAAAAAAAAAAAAAAAAAAAAAATTAACCTTTTAGCTTTTTGTAAAAAAAAAAAAAAAAAAAAAATTCAAACCTTTTTTAGACCTGTAAGCTACTTATTGGAATCAGAAGGGGTGTCAATGAGTGACTTTTTGACTTTTGGGAAAAAAAATTGTTCAGTAGGTCAAATATGGACTTCTTGTACAGCCATAACATGTAATAAAAAAAATTTAAAAAAATTAACCTTTTGTAGACCTTTTAGCTACTTATTGGAACCAGAAGGATAGTCAATGAGTGACTTTTTGACCTTTGGAAAAAAAAATTGTTCAGTAGGTCAAATATGGACTTCTTGTACAGCCATAATATGTAAAAAAAAAAAATTAAAACCCTTTGTAGACCTTTTAGCTACTTTTTGGAACCTGAAGGAAAGTCAATGAGTGACTTTTTGACCTTTGGAAAAAAAAATTGTTCAGTAGGTCAAATATGGACTTCTTGTACAGCCATAATATGTAAAAAAAAAACAAAAAAACAAGTCAAACCTTTTGTAGACCGTTTAGCTACTTATTGGAACCAGAAGGAAAGTCAATGAGTGACTTTTTGACCTTTGGAAAAAAAAATTGTTCAGTAGGTCAAATATGAACTTCTTGTACAGCCATAATATGTAAAAAAAAAATCAAACCTTTTTTAGACCTGTAAGCTACTTATTGGCATCAGAAGGGATGTCAATGAGTGACTTTTTGACCTTTGGGACAAAAATTTGTTCAGTAGGTCAAATATGGACTTTGTACAGCCATAATATGTAAAAAAAATAAAAAATAAAAAATTTTACCTTTTGTAGACCTTTTAGCTACTTATTGGAACCAGAAGGAAAGTCCATGAGTGACTTTTTGACCTTTGGAAAAAAAAATTGTTCAATAGGTCAAATATCGACTTCTTGTACAGCCATAATATATATTTAAAAAAAAAATAAAAAAAATTCAAACCTTTTGTAGACCTTTTAGCTACTTATTGGAACCAGAAGGAAAGTCAAAGAGTGACTTTTTGACCTTTGGAAAAAAAAATTGTTCAGTAGGTCAAATATGGACTTCTTGTACAGCCATAATATGTAAAAAAAAAAAAAAAAAAAAAAAATTCAAACCTTTTTTAGACCTGTAAGCTACTTATTGGAATCAGAAGGGAAGTCAATGAGTGACTTTTTGACCTTTGGAAAAAAAATTTGTTCAATAGGTCAAATATGGACTTCTTGTACAGCCATAATATGTAAAAACATTTTTTTTTTAAAATTCAAACCTTTTGTAGACCTTTTAGCTACTTATTGGAACCAGAAGGAAAGTCAATGAGTGACTTTTTGACATTTGGAAAAAAAAATTTTTCAGTAGGTCAAATATGGACTTTGTACAGCCATAATATGTAAAAAAAAAAAAAAAAAAAAAAAAAAAATTCAAACCTTTTTTAGACCTGTAAGCTACTTATTGGAATCAGAAGGGGCGTCAATGAGTGACTTTTTGACTTTTGGGAAAAAAATTTGTTCAGTAGGTCAAATATGGACTTCTTGTACAGCCATAACATGTAATAAAAAAAATTAACCTTTTGTAGACCTTTTAGCTACTTATTGGAACCAGAAGGAAAGCCAATGAGTGACTTTTTGACCTTTGGAAAAAAAAATTGTTCAGTAGGTCAAATATGAACTTCTTGTACAGCCATAATATGTAAAAAAAATAAAAAATAAAAATTCAAACCTTTTTTAGACCTGTAAGCTACTTATTGGAATCAGAAGGGAAGTCAATGAGTGACTTTTTGACCTTTGGAAAAAAAAATTGTTCAATAGGTCAAATATGGACTTCTTGTAAAGCCATAATATGTAAAAACATTTTTTTTTTAAAAATTCAAACCTTTTGTAGACCTTTTAGCTACTTATTGGAACCAGAAGGAAAGTCAATGAGTGACTTTTTGACATTTGGAAAAAAAAAAATTTCAGTAGGTCAAATATGGACTTTGTACAGCCATAATATGTAAAAAAAAAAAAAAAAAAAAAAAAAAAAATTCAAACCTTTTTTAGACCTGTAAGCTACTTATTGGAATCAGAAGGGGCGTCATTGAGTGACTTTTTGACTTTTGGGAAAAAAATTTGTTCAGTAGGTCAAATATGGACTTCTTGTACAGCCATAACATGTAATAAAAAAAATTAAAAAAAATTAACCTTTTGTAGACCTTTTAGCTACTTATTGGAACCAGAAGGATAGTCAATGAGTGACTTTTTGACCTTTGGAAAAAAAATTTGTTCAGTAGGTCAAATATGAACTTCTTGTACAGCCATAATATGTAAAAAAAAATTCAAACCTTTTTTAGACCTGTAAGCTACTTATTGGAATCAGAAGGGAAGTCAATGAGTGACTTTTTGACCTTTGGAAAAAAAAATTGTTCAAGAGGTCAAATATGGACTTCTTGTACAGCCATAATATGTAAAAAAAATTTTTTTTTAAAAATTCAAACCTTTTGTAGACCTTTTAGCTACTTATTGGAACCAGAAGGAAAGTCAATGAGTGACTTTTTGACCTTTGGAAAAAAAATGTGTTCAGTAGGTCAAATATGGACTTTGTACAGCCATAATATAAAAAATAAAATAAAAAAATAAATAAAATAAAAAAGTTTTAACCTTTTGTAGACCTTTTAGCTACTTATTTAAACCAGAAGGAAAGTCAATGAGTGACTTTTTGACCTTTGGAAAAAAAAATTGTTCAGTAGGTCAAATATGGACTTCTTGTACAGCCATAATATGTAAAAGAATTTTTTTTTTAAAAATTCAAATTTTTTGTAGACCTTTTAGCTACTTATTGGAACCAGAAGGAAAGTCAATGAGTGACTTTTTGACCTTTGGAAAAAAAAATTGTTCAGTAGGTCAAATATTGACTTTGTACAGCCATAACATGTAATAAAATTTTTTAAAAAAAAATCAAACCTTTTGTAGACCTTTTAGCTACTTATTGGAACCAGAAGGAAAGTCAATGAGTGACTTTTTGACCATTGGAAAAAAAAATTGTTCAGTAGGTCAAATATGGACTTCTTGTACAGCCATAATATGTAAAAAAAAAAAAAAAAAAAATTTAAAATTCAAAAATTTTGTAGAACTTTTAGGTAATTATTGGAACCAGAAGGAAAGCCAATGAGTGACTTTTTGACCTTTGGAAAAAAAAATTGTTCAGTAGGTCAAATATGAACTTCTTGTACAGCCATAATATGTAAAAAAAATAAATAAAAAAAATTCAAACCTTTTTTAGACCTGTAAGCTACTTATTGGAATCAGAAGGGAATTCAATGAGTGACTTTTTGACCTTTGGAAAAAAAAATTGTTAAATAGGTCAAATATGGACTTCTTGTACAGCCATAATATGTAAAAACATTTTTTTTTAAAAAATTCAAACCTTTTGTAGACCTTTTAGCTACTTATTGGAACCAGAAGAAAAGTCAATGAGTGACTTTTTGACCTTTGGAAAAAAAAATTGTTCAGTAGGTCAAATATGGACTTTGTACAGCCATAATATGTAAAAAATTTTTTTTGTAAAAATTCAAACCTTTTGTAGAGCTTTTAGCTACTTATTGGAACCAGAAGGAAAGTCAATGAGTGACTTTTTGACCTTTGGAAAAAAAATTTGTTCAGTAGGTCAAATATTGACTTTGTACAGCCATAACATGTAATAAAAAAAATTAACCTTTTGTAGACCTTTTAGCTACTTATTGGAACCAGAAGGAAAGCCAATGAGTGACTTTTTGACCTTTGGAAAAAAAAATTGTTCAGTAGGTCAAATATGAACTTCTTGTACAGCCATAATATGTAAAAAAAATAAATAAAAAAAATTCAAACCTTTTTTAGACCTGTAAGCTACTTATTGGAATCAGAAGGGAAGTCAATGAGTGACTTTTTAACCTTTGGAAAAAAAAATTGTTCAATAGGTCAAATATGGACTTCTTGTACAGCCATAATATGTAAAAACATTTTTTTTTTAAAAATTCAAACCTTTTGTAGACCTTTTAGCTACTTATTGGAACCAGAAGAAAAGTCAATGAGTGACTTTTTGACCTTTGGAAAAAAAAATTGTTCAGTAGGTCAAATATGGACTTTGTACAGCCATAATATGTAAAAAAAAAAAATTTTAAAAATTCAAACCTTTTGTAGAGCTTTTAGCTACTTATTGGAACCAGAAGGAAAGTCAATGAGTGACTTTTTGACCTTTGGAAAAAAATTTGTTCAGTAGGTCAAATATTGACTTTGTACAGCCATAATGTGTAAAAAAAAAAAAAAAAAAAAAAAAAAAATTAACCTTTTAGCTTTTTGTAAAAAAAAAAAAAAAAAAAATTCAAACCTTTTTTAGACCTGTAAGCTACTTATTGGAATCAGAAGGGGTGTCAATGAGTGACTTTTTGACTTTTGGGAAAAAAATTTGTTCAGTAGGTCAAATATGGACTTCTTGTACAGCCATAACATGTAATAAATTTTTTTTAAAAAAATTAACCTTTTGTAGACCTTTTAGCTACTTATTGGAACCAGAAGGATAGTCAATGAGTGACTTTTTGACCTTTGGAAAAAAAAATTGTTCAGTAGGTCAAATATGGACTTCTTGTACAGCCATAATATGTAAAAAAAAAAAAATTAAAACCCTTTGTAGACCTTTTAGCTACTTTTTGGAACCTGAAGGAAAGTCAATGAGTGACTTTTTGACCTTTGGAAAAAAAAATTGTTCAGTAGGTCAAATATGGACTTCTTGTACAGCCATAATATGTAAAAAAAAAAAAAAAAAACAAGTCAAACCTTTTGTAGACCGTTTAGCTACTTATTGGAACCAGAAGGAAAGTCAATGAGTGACTTTTTGACCTTTGGAAAAAAAAATTGTTCAGTAGGTCAAATATGAACTTCTTGTACAGCCATAATATGTAAAAAAAAAAATCAAACCTTTTTTAGACCTGTAAGCTACTTATTGGCATCAGAAGGGATGTCAATGAGTGACTTTTTGACCTTTGGGACAAAAATTTGTTCAGTAGGTCAAATATGGACTTTGTACAGCCATAATATGTAAAAAAAATAAAAAATAAAAAATTTTACCTTTTGTAGACCTTTTAGCTACTTATTGGAACCAGAAGGAAAGTCCATGAGTGACTTTTTGACCTTTGGAAAAAAAAATTGTTCAATAGGTCAAATATCGACTTCTTGTACAGCCATAATATATATTTAAAAAAAAAATAAAAAAAATTCAAACCTTTTGTAGACCTTTTAGCTACTTATTGGAACCAGAAGGAAAGTCAAAGAGTGACTTTTTGACCTTTGGAAAAAAAAATTGTTCAGTAGGTCAAATATGGACTTCTTGTACAGCCATAATATGTAAAAAAAAAAAAAAAAAAAAAAAATTCAAACCTTTTTTAGACCTGTAAGCTACTTATTGGAATCAGAAGGGAAGTCAATGAGTGACTTTTTGACCTTTGGAAAAAAAAATTGTTCAATAGGTCAAATATGGACTTCTTGTACAGCCATAATATGTAAAAACATTTTTTTTTTAAAATTCAAACCTTTTGTAGACCTTTTAGCTACTTATTGGAACCAGAAGGAAAGTCAATGAGTGACTTTTTGACATTTGGAAAAAAAATTTTTTCAGTAGGTCAAATATGGACTTTGTACAGCCATAATATGTAAAAAAAAAAAAAAAAAAAAAAAAAAAAATTCAAACCTTTTTTAGACCTGTAAGCTACTTATTGGAATCAGAAGGGGCGTCAATGAGTGACTTTTTGACTTTTGGGAAAAAAATTTGTTCAGTAGGTCAAATATGGACTTCTTGTACAGCCATAACATGTAATAAAAAAAATTAACCTTTTGTAGACCTTTTAGCTACTTATTGGAACCAGAAGGAAAGCCAATGAGTGACTTTTTGACCTTTGGAAAAAAAAATTGTTCAGTAGGTCAAATATGAACTTCTTGTACAGCCATAATATGTAAAAAAAATAAAAAATAAAAATTCAAACCTTTTTTAGACCTGTAAGCTACTTATTGGAATCAGAAGGGAAGTCAATGAGTGACTTTTTGACCTTTGGAAAAAAAAATTGTTCAATAGGTCAAATATGGACTTCTTGTAAAGCCATAATATGTAAAAACATTTTTTTTTTAAAAATTCAAACCTTTTGTAGACCTTTTAGCTACTTATTGGAACCAGAAGGAAAGTCAATGAGTGACTTTTTGACATTTGGAAAAAAAAAAATTTCAGTAGGTCAAATATGGACTTTGTACAGCCATAATATGTAAAAAAAAAAAAAAAAAAAAAAAAAAATTCAAACCTTTTTTAGACCTGTAAGCTACTTATTGGAATCAGAAGGGGCGTCATTGAGTGACTTTTTGACTTTTGGGAAAAAAATTTGTTCAGTAGGTCAAATATGGACTTCTTGTACAGCCATAACATGTAATAAAAAAAATTAAAAAAAATTAACCTTTTGTAGACCTTTTAGCTACTTATTGGAACCAGAAGGATAGTCAATGAGTGACTTTTTGACCTTTGGAAAAAAAAATTGTTCAGTAGGTCAAATATGAACTTCTTGTACAGCCATAATATGTAAAAAAAAATTCAAACCTTTTTTAGACCTGTAAGCTACTTATTGGAATCAGAAGGGAAGTCAATGAGTGACTTTTTGACCTTTGGAAAAAAAAATTGTTCAAGAGGTCAAATATGGACTTCTTGTACAGCCATAATATGTAAAAAAAAAAATTTTTTAAAAATTCAAACCTTTTGTAGACCTTTTAGCTACTTATTGGAACCAGAAGGAAAGTCAATGAGTGACTTTTTGACCTTTGGAAAAAAAAATTGTTCAGTAGGTCAAATATGGACTTCTTGTACAGCCATAATATGTAAAAGAATTTTTTTTTTAAAAATTCAAATTTTTTGTAGACCTTTTAGCTACTTATTGGAACCAGAAGGAAAGTCAATGAGTGACTTTTTGACCTTTGGAAAAAAAAATTGTTCAGTAGGTCAAATATTGACTTTGTACAGCCATAACATGTAATAAAATTTTTTTAAAAAAAATCAAACCTTTTGTAGACCTTTTAGCTACTTATTGGAACCAGAAGGAAAGTCAATGAGTGACTTTTTGACCATTGGAAAAAAAAATTGTTCAGTAGGTCAAATATGGACTTCTTGTACAGCCATAATATGTAAAAAAAAAAAAAAAAAAAATTTAAAATTCAAAAATTTTGTAGAACTTTTAGGTAATTATTGGAACCAGAAGGAAAGCCAATGAGTGACTTTTTGACCTTTGGAAAAAAAAATTGTTCAGTAGGTCAAATATGAACTTCTTGTACAGCCATAATATGTAAAAAAAATAAATAAAAAAAATTCAAACCTTTTTTAGACCTGTAAGCTACTTATTGGAATCAGAAGGGAATTCAATGAGTGACTTTTTGACCTTTGGAAAAAAAAATTGTTAAATAGGTCAAATATGGACTTCTTGTACAGCCATAATATGTAAAAACATTTTTTTTTAAAAAATTCAAACCTTTTGTAGACCTTTTAGCTACTTATTGGAACCAGAAGAAAAGTCAATGAGTGACTTTTTGACCTTTGGAAAAAAAAATTGTTCAGTAGGTCAAATATGGACTTTGTACAGCCATAATATGTAAAAAAATTTTTTTGTAAAAATTCAAACCTTTTGTAGAGCTTTTAGCTACTTATTGGAACCAGAAGGAAAGTCAATGAGTGACTTTTTGACCTTTGGGAAAAAAATTTGTTCAGTAGGTCAAATATTGACTTTGTACAGCCATAATGTGTAAAAAAAAAAAAAAAAAAAAAAAAAAATTTACCTTTTAGCTTTTTGTAAAAAAAAAAAAAAAAAAAAAAAAAAAAAAAAATTCAAACCTTTTTTAGACCTGTAAGCTACTTATTGGAATCAGAAGGGGTGTCAATGAGTGACTTTTTGACTTTTGGGAAAAAAAATTGTTCAGTAGGTCAAATATGGACTTCTTGTACAGCCATAACATGTAATAAAAAAAATTAAAAAAAATTAACCTTTTGTAGACCTTTTAGCTACTTATTGGAACCAGAAGGATAGTCAATGAGTGACTTTTTGACCTTTGGAAAAAAAAATTGTTCAGTAGGTCAAATATGGACTTCTTGTACAGCCATAATATGTAAAAAAAAAATTAAAACCCTTTGTAGACCTTTTAGCTACTTTTTGGAACCTGAAGGAAAGTCAATGAGTGACTTTTTGACCTTTGGAAAAAAAAATTGTTCAGTAGGTCAAATATGGACTTCTTGTACAGCCATAATATGTAAAAAAAAAAAAAAAAAACAAGTCAAACCTTTTGTAGACCGTTTAGCTACTTATTGGAACCAGAAGGAAAGTCAATGAGTGACTTTTTGACCTTTGGAAAAAAAAATTGTTCAGTAGGTCAAATATGAACTTCTTGTACAGCCATAATATGTAAAAAAAAAAAATCAAACCTTTTTTAGACCTGTAAGCTACTTATTGGCATCAGAAGGGATGTCAATGAGTGACTTTTTGACCTTTGGGACAAAAATTTGTTCAGTAGGTCAAATATGGACTTTGTACAGCCATAATATGTAAAAAAAATAAAAAATAAAAAAAATTACCTTTTGTAGACCTTTTAGCTACTTATTGGAACCAGAAGGAAAGTGTGACTTTTTGACCTTTGGAAAAAAAAATTGTTCAGTAGGTCAAATATCGACTTCTTGTACAGCCATAATATATATTTAAAAAAAAATAAAAAAAATTCAAACCTTTTGTAGACCTTTTAGCTACTTATTGGAACCAGAAGGAAAGTCAAAGAGTGACTTTTTGACCTTTGGAAAAAAAAATTGTTCAGTAGGTCAAATATGGACTTCTTGTACAGCCATAATATGTAAAAAAAAAAAAAAAAAAAAAAAAATTCAAACCTTTTTTAGACCTGTAAGCTACTTATTGGAATCAGAAGGGAAGTCAATGAGTGACTTTTTGACCTTTGGAAAAAAAAATTGTTCAAGAGGTCAAATATGGACTTCTTGTACAGCCATAATATGTAAAAAAACTTTTTTTTAAAAATTCAAACCTTTTGTAGACCTTTTAGCTACTTATTGGAACCAGAAGGAAAGTCAATGAGTGACTTTTTGACCTTTGGAAAAAAAATGTGTTCAGTAGGTCAAATATGGACTTTGTACAGCCATAATATGTAAAAAAAAAAAAAAAAATTTAAAATTCAAACCTTTTGTAGACCTTTTAGCTACTTATTGGAACCAGAAGGAAAGTCAATGAGTGACTTTTTGACCTTTGGAAAAAAAATTTGTTCAGTAGGTCAAATATTGACTTTGTACAGCCATAACATGTAATAAAAAAAAATTAAAAAAAATCAAACCATTTGTAGACCTTTTAGCTACTTATTGGAACCAGAAGGAAAGTCAATGAGTGACTTTTTGACTTTTGGGAAAAAAATTTGTTCAGTAGGTCAAATATGGACTTCTTGTACAGCCATAACATGTAATAAAAAAAATTAAAAAAAATTAACCTTTTGTAGACCTTTTAGCTACTTATTGGAACCAGAAGGATAGTCAATGAGTGACTTTTTGACCTTTGGAAAAAAAAATTGTTCAGTAGGTCAAATATGGACTTCTTGTACAGCCATAATATGTAAAAAAAAAATCAAAACCCTTTGTAGACCTTTTAGCTACTTTTTGGAACCTGAAGGAAAGTCAATGAGTGACTTTTTGACCTTTGGAAAAAAAAATTGTTCAGTAGGTCAAATATGGACTTCTTGTACAGCCATAATATGTAAAAAAAAAAAAAAAAACAAGTCAAACCTTTTGTAGACCTTTTAGCTACTTATTGGAACCAGAAGGAAAGTCAATGAGTGACTTTTTGACCTTTGGAAAAAAAAATTGTTCAGTAGGTCAAATATGAACTTCTTGTACAGCCATAATATGTAAAAAAAAAAAATCAAACCTTTTTTAGACCTGTAAGCTACTTATTGGCATCAGAAGGGATGTCAATGAGTGACTTTTTGACCTTTTGGACAAACATTTGTTCAGTAGGTCAAATATGGACTTTGTACAGCCATAATATGTAAAAAAAATAAAAAATAAAAAAATTTACCTTTTGTAGACCTTTTAGCTACTTATTGGAACCAGAAGGAAAGTCCATGAGTGACTTTTTGACCTTTGGAAAAAAAAATTGTTCAGATGGTCAAATATCGACTTCTTGTACAGCCATAATATATATTTAAAAAAAAATAAAAAAAATTCAAACCTTTTGTAGACCTTTTAGCTACTTATTGGAACCAGAAGGAAAGTCAAAGAGTGACTTTTTGACCTTTGGAAAAAAAAATTGTTCAGTAGGTCAAATATGGACTTCTTGTACAGCCATAATATGTAAAAAAAAAAAAAAAAAAAAAAAAATTCAAACCTTTTTTAGACCTGTAAGCTACTTATTGGAATCAGAAGGGAAGTCAATGAGTGACTTTTTGACCTTTGGAAAAAAAAATTGTTCAAGAGGTCAAATATGGACTTCTTGTACAGCCATAATATGTAAAAAAAAAATTTTTTTAAAAATTCAAACCTTTTGTAGACCTTTTAGCTACTTATTGGAACCAGAAGGAAAGTCAATGAGTGACTTTTTGACCTTTGGAAAAAAAATTTGTTCAGTAGGTCAAATATGGACTTTGTACAGCCATAATATGTATAAAAAAAAAAAAAAAATAAATAAAAAATAAAAAAAAGTTTTAACCTTTTGTAGACCTTTTAGCTACTTATTTAAACCAAAAGGAAAGTCAATGAGTGACTTTTTGACCTTTGGAAAAAAAAATTGTTCAGTAGGTCAAATATGGACTTCTTGTACAGCCATAATATGTAAAAAAAAAAAAAAATTTAAAAATTCAAACCTTTTGTAGACCTTTTAGCTACTTATTGGAACCAGAAGGAAAGTCAATGAGTGACTTTTTGACCATTGGAAAAAATAATTGTTCAGTAGGTCAAATATGGACTTCTTGTACAGCCATAATATGTAAAAAAAAAAAAAAAAAATTTAAAAATTCAAAAATTTTGTAGAACTTTTAGCTAATTATTGGAACCAGAAGGAAAGCCAATGAGTGACTTTTTGACCTTTGGAAAAAAAAATTGTTCAGTAGGTCAAATATGAACTTCTTGTACAGCCATAATATGTAAAAAAAAAAAAAAAAAAAAAATTCAAACCTTTTTTAGACCTGTAAGCTACTTATTGGAATCAGAAGGGAAGTCAATGAGTGACTATTTGACCTTTGGAAAAAAAAATTGTTCAATAGGTCAAATATGGACTTCTTGTACAGCCATAATATGTAAAAACATTTTTTTTTTTAAAAATTCAAACCTTTTGTAGACCTTTTAGCTACTTATTGGAACCAGAAGGAAAGTCAATGAGTGACTTTTTGACATTTGGAAAAAAAAAATTTTCAGTAGGTCAAATATGGACTTTGTACAGCCATAATATGTAAAAAAAAAAAAAAAAAAAAAAATTCAAACCTTTTTTATACCTGTAAGCTACTTATTGGAATCAGAAGGGGCGTCAATGAGTGACTTTTTGACTTTTGGGAAAAAAATTTGTTCAGTAGGTCAAATATGGACTTCTTGTACAGCCATAATATGTAAAAAAAAAAAAAAAAAAAAAATTCAAACCTTTTTTAGACCTGTAAGCTACTTATTGGAATCAGAAGGGAAGTCAATGAGTGACTTTTTGACCTTTGGAAAAAAAAATTGTTCAATAGGTCAAATATGGACTTCTTGTACAGCCATAATATGTAAAAACATTTTTTTTTTAAAAATTCAAACCTTTTGTAGACCTTTTAGCTACTTATTGGAACCAGAAGGAAAGTCAATGAGTGACTTTTTGACATTTGGAAAAAAAAAATTTTCAGTAGGTCAAATATGGACTTTGTACAGCCATAATATGTAAAAAAAAAAAAAAAAAAAAAAAAATTCAAACCTTTTTTAGACCTGTAAGCTACTTATTGGAATCAGAAGGGGCGTCATTGAGTGACTTTTTGACTTTTGGGAAAAAAATTTGTTCAGTAGGTCAAATATGGACTTCTTGTACAGCCATAACATGTAATAAAAAAATTTAAAAAAAATTTACCTTTTGTAGACCTTTTAGCTACTTATTGGAACAAGAAGGATAGTCAATGAGTGACTTTTTGACCTTTGGAAAAAAAAATTGTTCAGTAGGTCAAATATGAACTTCTTGTACAGCCATAATATGTAAAAAAAAATTCAAACCTTTTTTAGACCTGTAAGCTACTTATTGGAATCAGAAGGGAAGTCAATGAGTGACTTTTTGACCTTTGGAAAAAAAAATTGTTCAAGAGGTCAAATATGGACTTCTTGTACAGCCATAATATGTAAAAAAAAAATTTTTTTAAAAATTCAAACCTTTTGTAGACCTTTTAGCTACTTATTGGAACCAGAAGGAAAGTCAATGAGTGACTTTTTGACCTTTGGAAAAAAAATGTGTTCAGTAGGTCAAATATGGACTTTGTACAGCCATAATATGTATAAAAAATAAAATAAAAAAATAAATAAAATAAAAAAGTTTTAACCTTTTGTAGACCTTTTAGCTACTTATTTAAACCAGAAGGAAAGTCAATGAGTGACTTTTTGACCTTTGGAAAAAAAAATTGTTCAGTAGGTCAAATATGGACTTCTTGTACAGCCATAATATGTAAAAGAATTTTTTTTTTAAAAATTCAAATTTTTTGTAGACCTTTTAGCTACTTATTGGAACCAGAAGGAAAGTCAATGAGTGACTTTTTGACCTTTGGAAAAAAAAATTGTTCAGTAGGTCAAATATTGACTTTGTACAGCCATAACATGTAATAAAATTTTTTTTAAAAAAATCAAACCTTTTGTAGACCTTTTAGCTACTTATTGGAACCAGAAGGAAAGTCAATGAGTGACTTTTTGACCATTGGAAAAAAAAATTGTTCAGTAGGTCAAATATGGACTTCTTGTACAGCCATAATATGTAAAAAAAAAAAAAAAAAAAATTTTAAAATTCAAAAATTTTGTAGAACTTTTAGGTAATTATTGGAACCAGAAGGAAAGCCAATGAGTGACTTTTTGACCTTTGGAAAAAAAAATTGTTCAGTAGGTCAAATATGAACTTCTTGTACAGCCATAATATGTAAAAAAAATAAAAATAAAAAATTCAAACCTTTTTTAGACCTGTAAGCTACTTATTGGAATCAGAAGGGAATTCAATGAGTGACTTTTTGACCTTTGGAAAAAAAAATTGTTAAATAGGTCAAATATGGACTTCTTGTACAGCCATAATATGTAAAAACATTTTTTTTTTTAAAAATTCAAACCTTTTGTAGACCTTTTAGCTACTTATTGGAACCAGAAGAAAAGTCAATGAGTGACTTTTTGACCTTTGGAAAAAAAAATTGTTCAGTAGGTCAAATATGGACTTTGTACAGCCATAATATGTAAAAAAAATTTTTTTTAAAAATTCAAACCTTTTGTAGAGCTTTTAGCTACTTATTGGAACCAGAAGGAAAGTCAATGAGTGACTTTTTGACCTTTGGAAAAAAAATTTGTTCAGTAGGTCAAATATTGACTTTGTACAGCCATAATGTGTAAAAAAAAAAAAAAAAAAATTAACCTTTTGTAGACCTTTTAGCTACTTATTGGAACCAGAAGGATAGTCAATGAGTGACTTTTTGACCTTTGGAAAAAAAAATTGTTCAGTAGGTCAAATATGGACTTCTTGTACAGCCATAATATGTAAAAAAAAAATTAAAACCCTTTGTAGACCTTTTAGCTACTTTTTGGAACCTGAAGGAAAGTCAATGAGTGACTTTTTGACCTTTGGAAAAAAAAATTGTTCAGTAGGTCAAATATGGACTTCTTGTACAGCCATAATATGTAAAAAAAAAAAAAAAAAAACAAGTCAAACCTTTTGTAGACCGTTTAGCTACTTATTGGAACCAGAAGGAAAGTCAATGAGTGACTTTTTGACCTTTGGAAAAAAAAATTGTTCAGTAGGTCAAATATGAACTTCTTGTACAGCCATAATATGTAAAAAAAAAAAAATCAAACCTTTTTTAGACCTGTAAGCTACTTATTGGCATCAGAAGGGATGTCAATGAGTGACTTTTTGACCTTTGGGACAAAAATTTGTTCAGTAGGTCAAATATGGACTTTGTACAGCCATAATATGTAAAAATAAATAAAAAATAAAAAATTTTACCTTTTGTAGACCTTTTAGCTACTTATTGGAACCAGAAGGAAAGTCCATGAGTGACTTTTTGACCTTTGGAAAAAAAAATTGTTCAGTAGGTCAAATATCGACTTCTTGTACAGCCATAATATATATTTAAAAAAAAATAAAAAAAATTCAAACCTTTTGTAGACCTTTTAGCTACTTATTGGAACCAGAAGGAAAGTCAAAGAGTGACTTTTTGACCTTTGGAAAAAAAAATTGTTCAGTAGGTCAAATATGGACTTCTTGTACAGCCATAATATGTAAAAAAAAAAAAAAAAAAAAAAAAATTCAAACCTTTTTTAGACCTGTAAGCTACTTATTGGAATCAGAAGGGAAGTCAATGAGTGACTTTTTGACCTTTGGAAAAAAAAATTGTTCAAGAGGTCAAATATGGACTTCTTGTACAGCCATAATATGTAAAAAAAAATTTTTTTTAAAAATTCAAACCTTTTGTAGACCTTTTAGCTACTTATTGGAACCAGAAGGAAAGTCAATGAGTGACTTTTTGACCTTTGGAAAAAAAATGTGTTCAGTAGGTCAAATATGGACTTTGTACAGCCATAATATGTAAAAGAATTTTTTTTTAAAAAATTCAAATTTTTTGTAGACCTTTTAGCTACTTATTGGAACCAGAAGGAAAGTCAATGAGTGACTTTTTGACCTTTGGAAAAAAAAATTGTTCAGTAGGTCAAATATTGACTTTGTACAGCCATAACATGTAATAAAAATTTTTTTTAAAAAATCAAACCTTTTGTAGACCTTTTAGCTACTTATTGGAACCAGAAGGAAAGTCAATGAGTGACTTTTTGACCACTGGAAAAAAAAATTGTTCAGTAGGTCAAATATGGACTTCTTGTACAGCCATAATATGTAAAAAAAAAAAAAAAAAAAATTTTAAAATTCAAAAATTTTGTAGAACTTTTAGGTAATTATTGGAACCAGAAGGAAAGCCAATGAGTGACTTTTTGACCTTTGGAAAAAAAAATTGTTCAGTAGGTCAAATATGAACTTCTTGTACAGCCATAATATGTAAAAAAAATAAATAAAAAAAATTCAAACCTTTTTTAGACCTGTAAGCTACTTATTGGAATCAGAAGGGAATTCAATGAGTGACTTTTTGACCTTTGGAAAAAAAAATTGTTAAATAGGTCAAATATGGACTTCTTGTACAGCCATAATATGTAAAAACATTTTTTTTTAAAAAATTCAAACCTTTTGTAGACCTTTTAGCTACTTATTGGAACCAGAAGAAAAGTCAATGAGTGACTTTTTGACCTTTGGAAAAAAAAATTGTTCAGTAGGTCAAATATGGACTTTGTACAGCCATAATATGTAAAAAAAATTTTTTTTAAAAATTCAAACCTTTTGTAGAGCTTTTAGCTACTTATTGGAACCAGAAGGAAAGTCAATGAGTGACTTTTTGACCTTTGGAAAAAAAATTTGTTCAGTAGGTCAAATATTGACTTTGTACAGCCATAATGTGTAAAAAAAAAAAAAAAAAAAAAAAAATTTACCTTTTAGCTTTTTGTAAAAAAAAAAAAAAAAAAGAAAAAAAAAAAAAAAAAAAAATTCAAACCTTTTTTAGACCTGTAAGCTACTTATTGGAATCAGAAGGGGTGTCAATGAGTGACTTTTTGACTTTTGGGAAAAAAATTTGTTCAGTAGGTCAAATATGGACTTCTTGTACAGCCATAACATGTAATAAAAAAAATTAAAAAAAATTAACCTTTTGTAGACCTTTTAGCTACTTATTGGAACCAGAAGGATAGTCAATGAGTGACTTTTTGACCTTTGGAAAAAAAAATTGTTCAGTAGGTCAAATATGGACTTCTTGTACAGCCATAATATGTAAAAAAAAAATTAAAACCCTTTGTAGACCTTTTAGCTACTTTTTGGAACCTGAAGGAAAGTCAATGAGTGACTTTTTGACCTTTGGAAAAAAAAATTGTTCAGTAGGTCAAATATGGACTTCTTGTACAGCCATAATATGTAAAAAAAAAAAAAAAAAACAAGTCAAACCTTTTGTAGACCGTTTAGCTACTTATTGGAACCAGAAGGAAAGTCAATGAGTGACTTTTTGACCTTTGGAAAAAAAAATTGTTCAGTAGGTCAAATATGAACTTCTTGTACAGCCATAATATGTAAAAAAAAAAAAAAATCAAACCTTTTTTAGACCTGTAAGCTACTTATTGGCATCAGAAGGGATGTCAATGAGTGACTTTTTGACCTTTGGGACAAAAATTTGTTCAGTAGGTCAAATATGGACTTTGTACAGCCATAATATGTAAAAAAAAATAAAAAATAAAAAATTTTACCTTTTGTAGACCTTTTAGCTACTTATTGGAACCAGAAGGAAAGTCCATGAGTGACTTTTTGACCTTTGGAAAAAAAAATTGTTCAGTAGGTCAAATATCGACTTCTTGTACAGCCATAATATATATTTAAAAAAAAATAAAAAAAATTCAAACCTTTTGTAGACCTTTTAGCTACTTATTGGAACCAGAAGGAAAGTCAAAGAGTGACTTTTTGACCTTTGGAAAAAAAAATTGTTCAGTAGGTCAAATATGGACTTCTTGTACAGCCATAATATGTAAAAAAAAAAAAAAAAAAAAAAAAAATTCAAACCTTTTTTAGACCTGTAAGCTACTTATTGGAATCAGAAGGGAAGTCAATGAGTGACTTTTTGACCTTTGGAAAAAAAAATTGTTCAAGAGGTCAAATATGGACTTCTTGTACAGCCATAATATGTAAAAAAAATTTTTTTTTAAAAATTCAAACCTTTTGTAGACCTTTTAGCTACTTATTGGAACCAGAAGGAAAGTCAATGAGTGACTTTTTGACCTTTGGAAAAAAAATGTGTTCAGTAGGTCAAATATGGACTTTGTACAGCCATAATATGTATAAAAAAAAAATAAAAAAAATAAAAAAAATAAAAAAAAGTTTTAACCTTTTGTAGACCTTTTAGCTACTTATTTAAACCAGAAGGAAAGTCAATGAGTGACTTTTTGACCTTTGGAAAAAAAAATTGTTCAGTAGGTCAAATATGGACTTCTTGTACAGCCATAATATGTAAAAAAAAAAAAAAAAAATTTAAATTCAAACCTTTTGTAGACCTTTTAGCTACTTATTGGAACCAGAAGGAAAGTCAATGAGTGACTTTTTGACCTTTGGAAAAAAAATTTGTTCAGTAGGTCAAATATTGACTTTGTACAGCCATAACATGTAATAAAAAAAAATTAAAAAAAATCAAACCATTTGTAGACCTTTTAGCTACTTATTGGAACCAGAAGGAAAGTCAATGAGTGACTTTTTGACTTTTGGGAAAAAAATTTGTTCAGTAGGTCAAATATGGACTTCTTGTACAGCCATAACATGTAATAAAAAAAATTAAAAAAAATTAACCTTTTGTAGACCTTTTAGCTACTTATTGGAACCAGAAGGATAGTCAATGAGTGACTTTTTGACCTTTGGAAAAAAAAATTGTTCAGTAGGTCAAATATGGACTTCTTGTACAGCCATAATATGTAAAAAAAAAAATCAAAACCCTTTGTAGACCTTTTAGCTACTTTTTGGAACCTGAAGGAAAGTCAATGAGTGACTTTTTGACCTTTAGAAAAAAAAATTGTTCAGTAGGTCAAATATGGACTTCTTGTACAGCCATAATATGTAAAAAAAAAAAAAAAAACAAGTCAAACCTTTTGTAGACCTTTTAGCTACTTATTGGAACCAGAAGGAAAGTCAATGAGTGACTTTTTGACCTTTGGAAAAAAAAATTGTTCAGTAGGTCAAATATGAACTTCTTGTACAGCCATAATATGTAAAAAAAAAAAATCAAACCTTTTTTAGACCTGTAAGCTACTTATTGGCATCAGAAGGGATGTCAATGAGTGACTTTTTGACCTTTTGGACAAACATTTGTTCAGTAGGTCAAATATGGACTTTGTACAGCCATAATATGTAAAAAAAATAAAAAATAAAAAAATTTACCTTTTGTAGACCTTTTAGCTACTTATTGGAACCAGAAGGAAAGTCCATGAGTGACTTTTTGACCTTTGGAAAAAAAAATTGTTCAGTAGGTCAAATATCGACTTCTTGTACAGCCATAATATATATTTAAAAAAAAATAAAAAAAATTCAAACCTTTTGTAGACCTTTTAGCTACTTATTGGAACCAGAAGGAAAGTCAAAGAGTGACTTTTTGACCTTTGGAAAAAAAAATTGTTCAGTAGGTCAAATATGGACTTCTTGTACAGCCATAATATGTAAAAAAAAAAAAAAAAAAAAAAAATTCAAACCTTTTTTAGACCTGTAAGCTACTTATTGGAATCAGAAGGGAAGTCAATGAGTGACTTTTTGACCTTTGGAAAAAAAAATTGTTCAAGAGGTCAAATATGGACTTCTTGTACAGCCATAATATGTAAAAAAAAAATTTTTTTAAAAATTCAAACCTTTTGTAGACCTTTTAGCTACTTATTGGAACCAGAACGAAAGTCAATGAGTGACTTTTTGACCTTTGGAAAAAAAATTTGTTCAGTAGGTCAAATATGGACTTTGTACAGCCATAATATGTATAAAAAAAAAATAAAAAAATAAAAAAATAAAAAAAAGTTTTAACCTTTTGTAGACCTTTTAGCTACTTATTTAAACCAAAAGGAAAGTCAATGAGTGACTTTTTGACCTTTGGAAAAAAAAATTGTTCAGTAGGTCAAATATGGACTTCTTGTACAGCCATAATATGTAAAAAAAAAAAAAAATTTAAAAATTCAAACCTTTTGTAGACCTTTTAGCTACTTATTGGAACCAGAAGGAAAGTCAATGAGTGACTTTTTGACCATTGGAAAAAATAATTGTTCAGTAGGTCAAATATGGACTTCTTGTACAGCCATAATATGTTAAAAAAAAAAAAAAAAATTTAAAAATTCAAAAATTTTGTAGAACTTTTAGCTAATTATTGGAACCAGAAGGAAAGCCAATGAGTGACTTTTTGACCTTTGGAAAAAAAAATTGTTCAGTAGGTCAAATATGAACTTCTTGTACAGCCATAATATGTAAAAAAAAAAAAAAAAAAAAAATTCAAACCTTTTTTAGACCTGTAAGCTACTTATTGGAATCAGAAGGGAAGTCAATGAGTGACTATTTGACCTTTGGAAAAAAAAATTGTTCAATAGGTCAAATATGGACTTCTTGTACAGCCATAATATGTAAAAACATTTTTTTTAAAAAAAATTCAAACCTTTTGTAGACCTTTTAGCTACTTATTGGAACCAGAAGGAAAGTCAATGAGTGACTTTTTGACATTTGGAAAAAAAAAATTTCAGTAGGTCAAATATGGACTTTGTACAGCCATAATATGTAAAAAAAAAAAAAAAAAAAAAATTCAAACCTTTTTTATACCTGTAAGCTACTTATTGGAACCAGAAGGAAAGCCAATGAGTGACTTTTTGACCTTTGGAAAAAAAAATTGTTCAGTAGGTCAAATATGAACTTCTTGTACAGCCATAATATGTAAAAAAAATAAATAAAAAAAATTCAAACCTTTTTTAGACCTGTAAGCTACTTATTGGAATCAGAAGGGAAGTCAATGAGTGACTTTTTGACCTTTGGAAAAAAAAATTGTTCAATAGGTCAAATATGGACTTCTTGTACAGCCATAATATGTAAAAACATTTTTTTTTTTTTAATTCAAACCTTTTGTAGACCTTTTAGCTACTTATTGGAACCAGAAGGAAAGTCAATGAGTGACTTTTTGACATTTGGAAAAAAAAAAAATTCAGTAGGTCAAATATGGACTTTGTACAGCCATAATATGTAAAAAAAAAAAAAAAAAAAAAAAATTCAAACCTTTTTTAGACCTGTAAGCTACTTATTGGAATCAGAAGGGGCGTCAATGAGTGACTTTTTGACTTTTGGGAAAAAAATTTGTTCAGTAGGTCAAATATGGACTTCTTGTACAGCCATAACATGTAATAAAAAAAATTAAAAAAAATTAACCTTTTGTAGACCTTTTAGCTACTTATTGGAACCAGAAGGAAAGTCAATGAGTGACTTTTTGACCTTTGGAAAAAAAAATTGTTCAGTAGGTCAAATATGGACTTCTTGTACAGCCATAATATGTAAAAAAAAAAAAAAAATCAAACCCTTTGTAGACCTTTTAGCTACTTTTTGGAACCTGAAGGAAAGTCCATGAGTGACATTTTGACCTTTGGAAAAAAAAATTGTTCAGTAGGTCAAATATGAACTTCTTGTACAGCCATAATATGTAAAAAAAAAATCAAACCCTTTGTAGACCTTTTAGCTACTTATTGGCATCAGAAGGAAAGTCAATGAGTGACTTTTTGACCTTTGGAAAAAAAAATGTGTTCAGTAGGTCAAATATGGACTTCTTGTACAGCCATAATATGTAAAAAAAAAAATTTTTTAAAAATTCAAACCTTTTGTAGACCTTTTAGCTACTTATTGGAACCAGAAGGAAAGTCAATGAGTGACTTTTTGACCATTGGAAAAAAAAATTGTTCAGTAGGTCAAATATGGACTTCTTGTACAGCCATAACATGTAAAAAAAAAAAAAAAAAATTTTAAAATTCAAAAATTTTGTAGAACTTTTAGCTACTTATTGGAACCAGAAGGAAAGTCAATGAGTGACTTTTTGACCTTTGGAAAAAAAAATTGTTCAGTAGGTCAAATATGGACTTCTTGTACAGCCATAATATGTAAAAAAAAAAAATTTAAAAAAAATTCTAACCTTTCGTAGACCTTTTAGCTAATTATTGGAACCAAAAGGAAAGCCAATGAGTGACTTTTTGACCTTTGGAAAAAAAAATTGTTCAGTAGGTCAAATATGAACTTCTTGTACAGCCATAATATTTAAAAAAAATTCAAACCTTTTTTAGACCTGTGAGCTACTTATTGGAATCAGAAGGGAATTCAATGAGTGACTTTTTGACCTTTGGAAAAAAAAATTGTTCAATAGGTCAAATATGGACTTCTTGTACAGCCATAATATGTAAAAACATTTTTTTTTTTTAAATTCAAACCTTTTGTAGACCTTTTAGCTACTTATTGGAACCAGAAGGAAAGTCAATGAGTGACTTTTTGACCTTTGGAAAAAAAATGTGTTCAGTAGGTCAAATATGGACTTTGTACAGCCATAATATGTAAAAAAAAAAAAAAAAAAGTTTTAACCTTTTGTAGACCTTTTAGCTACTTATTTAAACCAGAAGGAAAGTCAATGAGTGACTTTTTGACCTTTGGAAAAAAAAATTGTTCAGTAGGTCAAATATGGACTTCTTGTACAGCCATAATATGTAAAAACATTTTTTTTTTAAAAATTCAAACCTTTTGTAGACCTTTTAGCTACTTATTGGAACCAGAAGGAAAGTCAATGAGTGACTTTTTGACATTTGGAAAAAAAAAAATTTCAGTAGGTCAAATATGGACTTGGTACAGCCATAATATGTAAAAAAAAAAAAAAAAAAAAAAATTCAAACCTTTTTTATACCTGTAAGCTACTTATTGGAATCAGAAGGGGCGTCAATGAGTGACTTTTTGACTTTTGGGAAAAAAATTTGTTCAGTAGGTCAAATATGGACTTCTTGTACAGCCATAACATGTAATAAAAAAAATTAAAAAAAATTAACCTTTTGTAGACCTTTTAGCTACTTATTGGAACCAGAAGGAAAGCCAATGAGTGACTTTTTGACCTTTGGAAAAAAAAATTGTTCAGTAGGTCAAATATGAACTTCTTGTACAGCCATAATATGTAAAAAAAATAAATAAAAAAAATTCAAACCTTTTTTAGACCTGTAAGCTACTTATTGGAATCAGAAGGGAAGTCAATGAGTGACTTTTTGACCTTTGGAAAAAAAAATTGTTCAATAGGTCAAATATGGACTTCTTGTACAGCCATAATATGTAAAAACATTTTTTTTTTTTTTAAATTCAAACCTTTTGTAGACCTTTTAGCTACTTATTGGAACCAGAAGGAAAGTCAATGAGTGACTTTTTGACATTTGGAAAAAAAAAAATTTCAGTAGGTCAAATATGGACTTTGTACAGCCATAATATGTAAAAAAAAAAAAAAAAAAAAAAATTCAAACCTTTTTTAGACCTTTTAGCTACTTATTTAAACCAAAAGGAAAGTCAATGAGTGACTTTTTGACCTTTGGAAAAAAAAATTGTTCAGTAGGTCAAATATGGACTTCTTGTACAGCCATAATATGTAAAAAAAAAAAAAAATTTAAAAATTCAAACCTTTTGTAGACCTTTTAGCTACTTATTGGAACCAGAAGGAAAGTCAATGAGTGACTTTTTGACCATTGGAAAAAATAATTGTTCAGTAGGTCAAATATGGACTTCTTGTACAGCCATAATATGTTAAAAAAAAAAAAAAAAATTAAAAATTCAAAAATTTTGTAGAACTTTTAGCTAATTATTGGAACCAGAAGGAAAGCCAATGAGTGACTTTTTGACCTTTGGAAAAAAAAATTGTTCAGTAGGTCAAATATGAACTTCTTGTACAGCCATAATATGTAAAAAAAAAAAAAAAAAAAAAATTCAAACCTTTTTTAGACCTGTAAGCTACTTATTGGAATCAGAAGGGAAGTCAATGAGTGACTATTTGACCTTTGGAAAAAAAAATTGTTCAATAGGTCAAATATGGACTTCTTGTACAGCCATAATATGTAAAAACATTTTTTTAAAAAAAAATTCAAACCTTTTGTAGACCTTTTAGCTACTTATTGGAACCAGAAGGAAAGTCAATGAGTGACTTTTTGACATTTGGAAAAAAATTTTTTTCAGTAGGTCAAATATGGACTTTGTACAGCCATAATATGTAAAAAAAAAAAAAAAAAAAAAAAATTCAAACCTTTTTTATACCTGTAAGCTACTTATTGGAATCAGAAGGGGCGTCAATGAGTGACTTTTTGACTTTTGGGAAAAAAATTTGTTCAGTAGGTCAAATATGGACTTCTTGTACAGCCATAACATGTAATAAAAAAAATTAAAAAAAATTAACCTTTTGTAGACCTTTTAGCTACTTATTGGAACCAGAAGGAAAGCCAATGAGTGACTATTTGACCTTTGGAAAAAAAAATTGTTCAGTAGGTCAAATATGAACTTCTTGTACAGCCATAATATGTAAAAAAAATAAATAAAAAAAATTCAAACCTTTTTTAGACCTGTAAGCTACTTATTGGAATCAGAAGGGAAGTCAATGAGTGACTTTTTGACCTTTGGAAAAAAAAATTGTTCAATAGGTCAAATATGGACTTCTTGTACAGCCATAATATGTAAAAATATTTTTTTTTTTTAAATTCAAACCTTTTGTAGACCTTTTAGCTACTTATTGGAACCAGAAGGAAAGTCAATGAGTGACTTTTTGACATTTGGAAAAAAAAAAAATTCAGTAGGTCAAATATGGACTTTGTACAGCCATAATATGTAAAAAAAAAAAAAAAAAAAAAAAATTTCAAACCTTTTTTAGACCTGTAAGCTACTTATTGGAATCAGAAGGGGCGTCAATGAGTGACTTTTTGACTTTTGGGAAAAAAATTTGTTCAGTAGGTCAAATATGGACTTCTTGTACAGCCATAACATGTAATAAAAAAAATTAAAAAAAATTAACCTTTTGTAGACCTTTTAGCTACTTATTGGAACCAGAAGGAAAGTCAATGAGTGACTTTTTGACCTTTGGAAAAAAAAATTGTTCAGTAGGTCAAATATGGACTTCTTGTACAGCCATAATATGTAAAAAAAAAAAAAAAAATCAAACCCTTTGTAGACCTTTTAGCTACTTTTTGGAACCTGAAGGAAAGTCCATGAGTGACATTTTGACCTTTGGAAAAAAAAATTGTTCAGTAGGTCAAATATGAACTTCTTGTACAGCCATAATATGTAAAAAAAAATCAAACCTTTTTTAGACCTGTAAGCTACTTATTGGCATCAGAAGGAAAGTCAATGAGGGACTTTTTGACCTTTGGAAAAAAAAATGTGTTCAGTAGGTCAAATATGGACTTCTTGTACAGCCATAATATGTAAAAAAATTTTTTTTTTAAAAATTCAAACCTTTTGTAGACCTTTTAGCTACTTATTGGAACCAGAAGGAAAGTCAATGAGTGACTTTTTGACCATTGGAAAAAAAAATTGTTCAGTAGGTCAAATATGGACTTCTTGTACAGCCATAACATGTAAAAAAAAAAAAAAAAAATTTAAAAATTCAAAAATTTTGTAGAACTTTTAGCTACTTATTGGAACCAGAAGGAAAGTCAATGAGTGACTTTTTGACCTTTGGAAAAAAAAATTGTTCAGTAGGTCAAATATGGACTTCTTGTACAGCCATAATATGTAAAAAAAAAAAAATTAAAAAAAATTCTAACCTTTCGTAGACCTTTTAGCTAATTATTGGAACCAAAAGGAAAGCCAATGAGTGACTTTTTGACCTTTGGAAAAAAAAATTGTTCAGTAGGTCAAATATGAACTTCTTGTACAGCCATAATATTTAAAAAAAATTCAAACCTTTTTTAGACCTGTGAGCTACTTATTGGAATCAGAAGGGAATTCAATGAGTGACTTTTTGACCTTTGGAAAAAAAAATTGTTCAATAGGTCAAATATGGACTTCTTGTACAGCCATAATATGTAAAAACATTTTTTTTTTTTAAATTCAAACCTTTTGTAGACCTTTTAGCTACTTATTGGAACCAGAAGGAAAGTCAATGAGTGACTTTTTGACCTTTGGAAAAAAAATGTGTTCAGTAGGTCAAATATGGACTTTGTACAGCCATAATATGTAAAAAAAAAAAAAAAAAGTTTTAACCTTTTGTAGACCTTTTAGCTACTTATTTAAACCAGAAGGAAAGTCAATGAGTGACTTTTTGACCTTTGGAAAAAAAAATTGTTCAGTAGGTCAAATATGGACTTCTTGTACAGCCATAATATGTAAAAACATTTTTTTTTTAAAAATTCAAACCTTTTGTAGACCTTTTAGCTACTTATTGGAACCAGAAGGAAAGTCAATGAGTGACTTTTTGACATTTGGAAAAAAAAAAATTTCAGTAGGTCAAATATGGACTTTGTACAGCCATAATATGTAAAAAAAAAAAAAAAAAAAAAAAATTCAAACCTTTTTTATACCTGTAAGCTACTTATTGGAATCAGAAGGGGCGTCAATGAGTGACTTTTTGACTTTTGGGAAAAAAATTTGTTCAGTAGGTCAAATATGGACTTCTTGTACAGCCATAACATGTAATAAAAAAAATTAAAAAAAATTAACCTTTTGTAGACCTTTTAGCTACTTATTGGAACCAGAAGGAAAGCCAATGAGTGACTTTTTGACCTTTGGAAAAAAAAATTGTTCAGTAGGTCAAATATGAACTTCTTGTACAGCCATAATATGTAAAAAAAATAAATAAAAAAAATTCAAACCTTTTTTAGACCTGTAAGCTACTTATTGGAATCAGAAGGGAAGTCAATGAGTGACTTTTTGACCTTTGGAAAAAAAAATTGTTCAATAGGTCAAATATGGACTTCTTGTACAGCCATAATATGTAAAAACATTTTTTTTTTTTTAAATTCAAACCTTTTGTAGACCTTTTAGCTACTTATTGGAACCAGAAGGAAAGTCAATGAGTGACTTTTTGACATTTGGAAAAAAAAAAATTTCAGTAGGTCAAATATGGACTTTGTACAGCCATAATATGTAAAAAAAAAAAAAAAAAAAAAAAATTCAAACCTTTTTTAGACCTTTTAGCTACTTATTTAAACCAAAAGGAAAGTCAATGAGTGACTTTTTGACCTTTGGAAAAAAAAATTGTTCAGTAGGTCAAATATGGACTTCTTGTACAGCCATAATATGTAAAAAAAAAAAAAAATTTAAAAATTCAAACCTTTTGTAGACCTTTTAGCTACTTATTGGAACCAGAAGGAAAGTCAATGAGTGACTTTTTGACCATTGGAAAAAATAATTGTTCAGTAGGTCAAATATGGACTTCTTGTACAGCCATAATATGTAAAAAAAAAAAAAAAATTTTCAAAATTCAAAAATTTTGTAGAACTTTTAGCTAATTATTGGAACCAGAAGGAAAGCCAATGAGTGACTTTTTGACCTTTGGAAAAAAAAATTGTTCAGTAGGTCAAATATGAACTTCTTGTACAGCCATAATATGTAAAAAAAAAAAAAAAAAAAAAATTCAAACCTTTTTTAGACCTGTAAGCTACTTATTGGAATCAGAAGGGAAGTCAATGAGTGACTATTTGACCTTTGGAAAAAAAAATTGTTCAATAGGTCAAATATGGACTTCTTGTACAGCCATAATATGTAAAAACATTTTTTAAAAAAAAAATTCAAACCTTTTGTAGACCTTTTAGCTACTTATTGGAACCAGAAGGAAAGTCAATGAGTGACTTTTTGACATTTGGAAAAAAAAAATTTTCAGTAGGTCAAATATGGACTTTGTACAGCCATAATATGTAAAAAAAAAAAAAAAAAAAAAATTCAAACCTTTTTTATACCTGTAAGCTACTTATTGGAATCAGAAGGGGCGTCAATGAGTGACTTTTTGACTTTTGGGAAAAAAATTTGTTCAGTAGGTCAAATATGGACTTCTTGTACAGCCATAACATGTAATAAAAAAAATTAAAAAAATTAACCTTTTGTAGACCTTTTAGCTACTTATTGGAACCAGAAGGAAAGCCAATGAGTGACTTTTTGACCTTTGGAAAAAAAAATTGTTCAGTAGGTCAAATATGAACTTCTTGTACAGCCATAATATGTAAAAAAAATAAATAAAAAAAATTCAAACCTTTTTTAGACCTGTAAGCTACTTATTGGAATCAGAAGGGAAGTCAATGAGTGACTTTTTGACCTTTGGAAAAAAAAATTGTTCAATAGGTCAAATATGGACTTCTTGTACAGCCATAATATGTAAAAACATTTTTTTTTTTTAAATTCAAACCTTTTGTAGACCTTTTAGCTACTTATTGGAACCAGAAGGAAAGTCAATGAGTGACTTTTTGACATTTGGAAAAAAAAAAAATTCAGTAGGTCAAATATGGACTTTGTACAGCCATAATATGTAAAAAAAAAAAAAAAAAAAAAAATTTCAAACCTTTTTTAGACCTGTAAGCTACTTATTGGAATCAGAAGGGGCGTCAATGAGTGACTTTTTGACTTTTGGGAAAAAAAATTGTTCAGTAGGTCAAATATGGACTTCTTGTACAGCCATAACATGTAATAAAAAAAATTAAAAAAAATTAACCTTTTGTAGACCTTTTAGCTACTTATTGGAACCAGAAGGAAAGTCAATGAGTGACTTTTTGACCTTTGGAAAAAAAAATTGTTCAGTAGGTCAAATATGGACTTCTTGTACAGCCATAATATGTAAAAAAAAAAAAATCAAACCCTTTGTAGACCTTTTAGCTACTTTTTGGAACCTGAAGGAAAGTCCATGAGTGACATTTTGACCTTTGGAAAAAAAAATTGTTCAGTAGGTCAAATATGAACTTCTTGTACAGCCATAATATGTAAAAAAAAAATCAAACCTTTTTTAGACCTGTAAGCTACTTATTGGCATCAGAAGGAAAGTCAATGAGTGACTTTTTGACCTTTGGAAAAAAAAATGTGTTCAGTAGGTCAAATATGGACTTCTTGTACAGCCATAATATGTAAAAAAATTTTTTTTTTAAAAATTCAAACCTTTTGTAGACCTTTTAGCTACTTATTGGAACCAGAAGGAAAGTCAATGAGTGACTTTTTGACCATTGGAAAAAAAAATTGTTCAGTAGGTCAAATATGGACTTCTTGTACAGCCATAATATGTAAAAAAAAAAAAAGAAATTTAAAAATTCAAAAATTTTGTAGAACTTTTAGCTACTTATTGGAACCAGAAGGAAAGTCAATGAGTGACTTTTTGACCTTTGGGAAAAAAAATTGTTCAGTAGGTCAAATATGGACTTCTTGTACAGCCATAATATGTAAAAAAAAAAAAATTTAAAAAAAATTCTAACCTTTCGTAGACCTTTTAGCTAATTATTGGAACCAAAAGGAAAGCCAATGAGTGACTTTTTGACCTTTGGAAAAAAAAATTGTTCAGTAGGTCAAATATGAACTTCTTGTACAGCCATAATATTTAAAAAAAATTCAAACCTTTTTTAGACCTGTGAGCTACTTATTGGAATCAGAAGGGAATTCAATGAGTGACTTTTTGACCTTTGGAAAAAAAAATTGTTCAATAGGTCAAATATGGACTTCTTGTACAGCCATAATATGTAAAAACATTTTTTTTTTTAAATTCAAACCTTTTGTAGACCTTTTAGCTACTTATTGGAACCAGAAGGAAAGTCAATGAGTGACTTTTTGACCTTTGGAAAAAAAATGTGTTCAGTAGGTCAAATATGGACTTTGTACAGCCATAATATGTAAAAAAAAAAAAAAAAAAAGTTTTAACCTTTTGTAGACCTTTTAGCTACTTATTTAAACCAGAAGGAAAGTCAATGAGTGACTTTTTGACCTTTGGAAAAAAAAATTGTTCAGTAGGTCAAATATGGACTTCTTGTACAGCCATAATATGTAAAAACATTTTTTTTTTAAAAATTCAAACCTTTTGTAGACCTTTTAGCTACTTATTGGAACCAGAAGGAAAGTCAATGAGTGACTTTTTGACATTTGGAAAAAAAAAAATTTCAGTAGGTCAAATATGGACTTTGTACAGCCATAATATGTAAAAAAAAAAAAAAAAAAAAAAAATTCAAACCTTTTTTATACCTGTAAGCTACTTATTGGAATCAGAAGGGGCGTCAATGAGTGACTTTTTGACTTTTGGGAAAAAAATTTGTTCAGTAGGTCAAATATGGACTTCTTGTACAGCCATAACATGTAATAAAAAAAATTAAAAAAAATTAACCTTTTGTAGACCTTTTAGCTACTTATTGGAACCAGAAGGAAAGCCAATGAGTGACTTTTTGACCTTTGGAAAAAAAAATTGTTCAGTAGGTCAAATATGAACTTCTTGTACAGCCATAATATGTAAAAAAAATAAATAAAAAAAATTCAAACCTTTTTTAGACCTGTAAGCTACTTATTGGAATCAGAAGGGAAGTCAATGAGTGACTTTTTGACCTTTGGAAAAAAAAATTGTTCAATAGGTCAAATATGGACTTCTTGTACAGCCATAATATGTAAAAACATTTTTTTTTTTTTAAATTCAAACCTTTTGTAGACCTTTTAGCTACTTATTGGAACCAGAAGGAAAGTCAATGAGTGACTTTTTGACATTTGGAAAAAAAAAATTTCAGTAGGTCAAATATGGACTTTGTACAGCCATAATATGTAAAAAAAAAAAAAAAAAAAAAAAATTCAAACCTTTTTTATACCTGTAAGCTACTTATTGGAATCAGAAGGGGCGTCAATGAGTGACTTTTTGACTTTTGGGAAAAAAATTTGTTCAGTAGGTCAAATATGGACTTCTTGTACAGCCATAACATGTAATAAAAATTTTTAAAAAAAATTAACCTTTTGTAGACCTTTTAGCTACTTATTGGAACCAGAAGGAAAGCCAATGAGTGACTTTTTGACCTTTGGAAAAAAAAATTGTTCAGTAGGTCAAATATGAACTTCTTGTACAGCCATAATATGTAAAAAAAATAAATAAAAAAAATTCAAACCTTTTTTAGACCTGTAAGCTACTTATTGGAATCAGAAGGGAAGTCAATGAGTGACTTTTTGACCTTTGGAAAAAAAAATTGTTCAATAGGTCAAATATGGACTTCTTGTACAGCCATAATATGTAAAAACATTTTTTTTTTTTTTAATTCAAACCTTTTGTAGACCTTTTAGCTACTTATTGGAACCAGAAGGAAAGTCAATGAGTGACTTTTTGACATTTGGAAAAAAAAAAATTTCAGTAGGTCAAATATGGACTTTGTACAGCCATAATATGTAAAAAAAAAAAAAAAAAAAAAAAATTCAAACCTTTTTTAGACCTGTAAGCTACTTATTGGAATCAGAAGGGGCGTCAATGAGTGACTTTTTGACTTTTGGGAAAAAAATTTGTTCAGTAGGTCAAATATGGACTTCTTGTACAGCCATAACATGTAATAAAAAAAATTAAAAAAAATTTACCTTTTGTAGACCTTTTAGCTACTTATTGGAACCAGAAGGAAAGTCAATGAGTGACTTTTTGACCTTTGG